>NC_030429.2:18240085-18455085 GCF_001660625.3 Ictalurus punctatus
TAAGTAGATCGCAGTCGTGAATGCAAACTACTCTGTGTGCTGTATTAGCATCACGAAACACTCTGAGACGTGAGTGGACAATATCTGAATGTTACATTTTTAACATAGTTTTATACGAATGTCTGGTCATTTGCACCAACTAGGATGCAATTTGATTTTTCCCTTTCTTTCTTTCTCTCTCTCTCTCTCTCTTTTTTTTTTTTTCAAAAAGGGGGGTCCCTATATGAGCAAGACACCGATTGGTGGATGACGATTTTTTGTTTGGACCAATAAGATTCCTCGCTGCTCCCTATTTATTGCGGGCAGATTACAGACTGCTCTCTTCCCACCCAGAGCACTCCAGCGGCACTATCTGCTCATGGCTCTACTAAGCGATAGCTCGAATGAGGGGATATGTGACATTTTGGCTGCAACAAAAGCATCGCACCGCAAAGAGAAAGAGAGACCGTGCTGGTTTTCTTGCACGCGTGCAGATGTATTATGTATTATAGTCATACTCTGCAGCGCGCTAGGAGGGCTGAAAAGGGGGGAAATAGGAGGGAAATAAACTAACGGCAAAGGAGTGTATTCAGGACCGTGGAGAGCGCTCGCAAGCAACGCACTGGCTTTTGGTTGTTGAACCCCCGCCCCCTCCCCCTGTGCTCGTAGAATGTGAATGAGTGGGAATACACTTTAGGCACGGAGAAGCCTTCAGTGCCTCAGCTTGCCGATATCTGGATACACACACAGCGCGATATAGGAAACAAGCGAGACCGAAAGCGCGAGGCACCTGGATGTCACTGTTCGATGCCATGGACTTAATCTGCAAGCGGACTGAAATTTGTCTTTCGCGAATCTTTTTGCGGTCTGGGCTTGCTGTTCATATGTATCTAGCTGGGAAGCCCTTACCCCAAAAAGCATTTGCGGAAGACGCATTCGGCGAATTTTCCATCGGAAGAAGCTTCACAGAGCCCTTGGACTTTATATGTTAACAGTTGTTATTATTATTATTATTATTATTATTATTATTATTATTATTATTATTATTATTGTGTACCTTATTTGACGATTTTTTTTCCCATTGCCGCTATGTGTTGCGGCTCCAATGTTAAAGCCGAACTTTTCCACCACTCTACAGTTAAGACTGTCTTAACGTTTTTCTATCGCGAATGCGATTGCAGAAAGTCACCCAAACATCACAAATCCACCAACGGGTTTGCAGCTCGCACGTGGGAAAACACAAAGGTCCGTTTGGGGGGGGGGGGGGGGGGGGGGGGTTGGGGGGGGTTGTTTGGCAGGAGAGGGTGGGAGTAGGGCTGGGTATCTTGTTTGGGTACTTTGAAAGAAACACAGTTTAAATGACCCCACCCCTTTTTCAACAATTTTTACACACGTTTAGTCACTATAATAGATGCACACGCCGATTCATGGTATCATAATTTTAAATAATCAGCATATAAATAACAGGGTACCAACGTGTGGAAGTGAAGTACAGGCGTCACTGTGAGTCCGTACGTCATTCTAGGGGCCCCGAGAAGATTCCTCCCTGCCAGTAGGCTAATTCATTTCTCTCTCTCTCTCTCTCTCTCTCTCTCTCTCTCTCTCTCTCTCTCTCTCTCTCTCACACACACACACACACACACACACACACACACACACTCACAAACACACAGCTCTCCACTCTCTCTCTCTCTCTCACACACACACACACACACAGACACACTGCTCACGGCAGTTGTAACACCCCAATGAAATCAGAAATCAGACACCCCATCATTTCCAGTTCATACAATCATTCCCAGTCACTGAGTAACCCTACACTCATGATAATAAAGATTTTGACAACTGTCTGGAGCCAAGGAAGCAAAGCAAGTTTGGTGTGTGTGTGTGTGTGTGTGTGTGTGTGTGTGTGTCAGAGTCACAATGACCCTAAAGTCGTGCTCTCTGCATGTCCAATGAGCCGCCAAATCTTACATAACTTGTGGCTATAATTTTATTTCTCGTGGGAACTTCTCCATTTGTAGCTAGGATTTAACCTTATAGTGGCCCCTAAGTGAAAACAGTTGTATTATTTAGTTACCTAGGTGTAAAACTGGCATTATTTTAAACCAAGTCTCGCTGTTACCTGGCTATAATCTCGCTGTGATTATGATCCCGTTATGCCCTTTGATGTAAAAAAAAAGAAAAAAGGAATGTAATCTCTCAAATTCAATTCAATTTTTAAGTGAAATATTATCACCACTCATGACTAGGTTGTATATAGTATACTTAATTAATGTAATGTCTGTATTAATGTAACGAATCAATATTCCTGTTTTTGTAGCAATAAAACCCTGGAGTTCACACAAATTGGTAGGTAACATATAATGATGGCCTCAAATACGACGACTTGGCTTGCATTCATTTGTGCATATGTAAAGTTGGTCAATGAAAGCGCACGAGGGCAGCGAAAGTTGGTAAAGGCCATGCTGCCATAATGCCATTGAATAAACATAACTAATCGAGACTGCATTGAATTAATCAAAACATTTATTTTGTACAAAGATTAACATGGTTACATAACATCATCGTATAAGAGCCAAATGGTTCAGAGGAATGAGAAGATGAGCTATCATTAAATTCATTTCTGTCGCTTCTGAGCTGACCACAAGGGAAAAAACGGTGTAAAGGCCTAAATCCTGGGTGACACACGGCCCTTTATACACTCCACTACATCATGAACTTCCCTCATCCAAACAACATGTAGTGTCATGACGCAACACTCACGAGGGACTCCAAACATGTTTTTTTGGTTTATTAATAGAAATAGCATTTTACCTGAAACGTGACACTTGAGAGAGTGCAGGGATGTAATGCTTTTTTTCTTAATTAAAGTGAACATATCATGAGCCTCATATTAGAGATCATGTCTTGTGTATCAGGTCTTACTTATTAGTTGTCATCATATAAGTTATATCCTGTAGCCTAGTAAAGGTGCAGAGAAGTTCTATGAAAGGTTCCTCACGCAGACTTATTCAGGTCGTCTCTCCCCTGTGCTTTCAATTCTTAAATACTATTTTCTAGCCTGACAAAGTAAGAGAAGTAGCTCAAAATATATGTATTGTTTTGGGGTTTGTTTTTTTAAACTATACTCTACCATAGCGTATGAGTGTCATGTGAGTTAATTACAGATGATCTACTCTGCTGTGTTTCAAAAAAGGGAAAGGAAAAAAGAAAAAAACTTTCAGCAATTATTGCATCATCATATTAGGCGCACTAACAAATATCAGATAATTATATTGTATTTTTTTCTAAGAATATAGTTGAAATGTGAGATAATGACACACGCGCATCCTCCGATATGTGAGCGCACACACCAACCCCTGTGTGTCCATACGGGCACAGCACACACACACACACTCATTTGCTGTTGTCTGAGAAGTGGAAACCTTTGTGTGTGTGAGTGTGTGTGTGTCTCTCTCTCTCTCTCTCTCTCTCTCTCTCTCTCTCTCTCTCTCTCTCTCTCTCTCTCTCTCTCTCTCTGTGTGTGTGTGTGCATGTGTGTGTGCAGAGGAAATGTCGTTATTCGTGACTCGGTAAAGTGCAGAACTTTGTCACAGCTTTCTATATTTATACAGAAGAAAAAAGATATGGATGTCATCTATGTGATGATATATATATATTATATATATGATGATGTATACGTATACTGTATGTGTCGTATACTGTATGTGATGATGTGAGCGAAGGGAAGTAGTCTGTACTGTTCATTCAAGCTTTTGGCCATCCAGCAACTGCTAAATACGGTAGACTTTGCACATTATATCTGCATTCAAGGCTAAACTGTGTTTTTTTTTTTTTGTAGGGTTTTACAAAAACATTTGGAAGGAGTCTAGTCACTACAGACATCTCAGAGTCTTCTTCATGCTGCCCCATGCACATTATTCACCTCCGTAAGTGTTTTATTATTAAAAATCAAGCTATTGCGTTCTCGTTCCTTTCTCGTGAATACATTGTATTCCATTGCTCCTTCTGTTATTAACATTTCAGTATCTTGTTTGGTTAATGCCATATGTGATGTGAAAATGCTCGAAGATATGACATCCAGTATAGGACAGTTAAAGTTGTTAATTACTTAGACCAGCCCGTGGCACTTTTTTTTCTCTTTTTTTTCCCTTTTTTATAAAGGGGCATATAGAATGCATATCAGGTAATCAGAGAATTATCACTTATCAGGTAATCAGGGAATTATCAATTATTACTATCACTGATAGTATCAGAGCTGGGTGGGGTCCATAAGAAGTGCCCTGTGTTGTAATTCATACTATCTGAGGTTTATCATATATAACGGAGTTTGAACAGTGCTAAATATGATGATATTTTTTAGCAGGTGAACAGATAATGTGGACTTAATGACAGTGAGAATCATTCTTTCAATAATTCTTTACTTAATCTATCTTTAAGTATTACAGCCTTGATTGTTGAAATACAATTTTTTTTTGCGCGTTTTGCACTTAAAATACTACTTAGTGAAAAATAGTAATACGTGGTCATGTTTACACGCGCACGCGCACACACACACACACACACACACACACGCACAAACACACACACAAGCATGCATGCACGACGGACGACTAACAGGTCATGATGGCCTGGCTGAAGGCTTCACTTGAGAAGCATGAGTGAGGATATGTTACAAGAGATACAGTACCTGTCATCATTTTAATATTTAGCTCTAACATATTGTTCTCAATTATATTTGAACAATCCTGAGTATTTCGGTACCTCAGAAATGGTATACACTACCAGTCAAAAGTTTAGACACACCTTCCCATAGAAAGGTCATCTTCATTTTTATTATTGTCTCTTAATTTAGAACAACAATGAAGGCATTAACACTACAAAGTAGCACACATGGAGTGACCAAGAAAAAAAAACTCTTTCATATTTAACATTTTATTTAAGATTCTGTATTCCTGATGAAGCTTTGCACACTCTTAGCATTTTCTAAACCAGATTCATGAAGCAGCTTCACCCAGGAGGCTTTTCTTAAAGTTGCCAAATAGGCTGAGCACTTGTTGAGCACTTGTCCGGAGTTCTAAATGAACTTGCTTGGGGTAACAATTTAATTTTAAGTAAAAACTACATGTTTTAATTAAACTACTTTTTTCCAGAAATAAATTTATACATGGCCAAAGGCTTTAAAGCTTTATATCCAAATTTATTTAAGACAAATAAATATACATATTCAATCAAATGTGCCCAAACCTTTCACTGGTAGTGTATGTGAAATGTAAATGGACTATACATTTCATATGTGTGGAAAGAAATCTTGCAGTTGCATGGACAGTTTTTGATGTTCATCCACAAACCAAGTACTTTATTAAGGAATTTACACTACACTGGAATGATATGAGACATACAGAGTTTGTCATGGTGGGGATTAGTGAGTCTCTTACTGTGCTTGTAAAGTCTTTCAAAAACTTGTTCTAACTTCCATAAAATAAGTGACTCACTCCATAAATCAATTCAACTGAAAAATGTAATATGGAGAATTCTTTGGAAAGCGATGTATGTGTATTTAATGTATTTAAACACTTCTGAGAGAGAAAATTGTTTCTAGCTGCTGTAGCTCATTTCAGTGAGAAAAAAAAGCTTTCAGTTTTCTGCTTCTCTCTACATCTAATCAACTCAGTGAGGATTCTGTTCTCTGAGGCACAAGGCAGGAACTCAGTGCTCTCCACTGCTTTTATTATTCATTCATTCATCTGCTGTAACCAGTTTGTCCTGGTCAGGGATGCGGTGGATGCAGAGCCTACCCCAGGAACACTGGATGAGAAGCATGTTTTTGGGAGGTGGAAGGAAACTGGATTTCCTTGAGGAAACCCACATATACACAGGGAGAACAAGTTCCCCCATTGACCCTTCTCTGTCATGGCCCCCTAATAATCCCTATCTCTGAACTGGCTACATCACTCTCTCCTCTTCACTAATAGCTGGTGTGTGGTGGGCGCTCTCTCGCACTATGGCTGCCGTCACATCATCCAGGTGGATGCTACACACTGGTGGTGGTTGAGTAGATCCCCCCACATATAATGTAAAGTGCTTTGAGTGCCTGGAAAGTACTGTATGAATCTAAGGAATTATTAATTATTATTAACAAGTGAAACTCTGCACCAACAGTAACCTGAGCTCAGGACTGAACTGGAGCTTTGAGGTGGCAACCATGCCGCCTGTCCACATTCTGATATAGTTCCAACTTCTTCATGCAAAACTTAGCATAACTTCACCAACAAATATCTATTAGAAAACAACATAATAGCTTTTAATTAATAGAAAAAAAGCATGCACATGAAAAAAAGTTGACAGCCTATTCAACAGAAGAGCAAATAAATCATTTTAGCATGGAGTCTAGGTTACTTTAATGGAAAACATGTTGTTATCTAAATGAATTCATTTAGTCTCTTGTCTCTTTTCAATGTCTTCTACTAGATGGTGAAACCTGGAAGTCTGAAGATCCACAGATGTCATCTGAGGCACCACCTACAATTTTCTGCTTCTATTATCAGTAAATGGTACAGTACCCTTCAACACATCAGTCCTTATTTGCAAATATTTTGACTTAATATTTTGTTGTTTTTGTGAGAGGTATTCAGTGTTTTCATTCGAAAATGTAAAGCCTATACTAATATGGTTTGTTATTATATCTGTTATCAATTTTATTATTCATATATACATTTTATAGTTTGACCGGGACGATGGAGTTTATTAGTTGTCTCAGAATGATCTGTTAGCTTTTTCATTCCACTGTTCCCTGACAAACAGACTAAGATGTCAGATTGCTCTATAAAGAAAGGAACGATTTCATGTCTATAAAGGGGACCAGTCCCTTTTACTAAAAGGAAGGCTGATACCCACGACTAGAGGAAATCAAAGTGTTCATTACAAGTTTGAATATATGAGTCCGAGAAGGTGCGACGGATGAGTCAGAAACATCGTAGGGGCCTCTTCTACTTTTGAGGGAGTCCTGTGACCGGATCTTAAAATAAATGTGCTTATGATGGTGATGCAAGTATGTAATACAATTTTAAAACAAATTTAACATCTTATTCAGTCTTTTGTATGACTAGTGTAAGGGTAGTTATGCATCCAAGTAACTTTAATTATATTGCTTCACTGGCATTTGTATGTAATACAAATATACAGTATATGTTACATTTACATTTACATTTATTCATTTAGCAGACACTTTTATCCAAAGCGACTTACAAACGAGGAAATCCAAGCAAAATAATATATCGAGCGGAGAACAATACAAGTAGTGCTACCATACAAGATTTATAATTGAGTTCTATAAAAACTCATGTTATACATATTATACCTGGTTGTATGTATTCTATTTGAATAGTTTTGATTAAACATGTTTAGGTTCATTAGTTAAGCATGAACAGGACTTTATGAGTGAATTACAGGAGGCATTCAGATTAAACTTTGATTTCACATAAATGCAATGATAACATTTTCATATTATTTATGTTAATGATAAATTATCCATGTTTTTTTTCCTCAGTAACATTCTTCTCTACTAATCTACAGATTCCTGAATGAAGTAATGTCTGTCCACTGCAATTATTTAAAATCCCATTATTTAGATGAGATGAAGAAGATGAGTTCTTTTTGAGTCTGGTTCCTCATGAGGTGTCTCCTTCATGTCGTCTCAGGGAGATTCCTTGCCACTGTCACCTCTGGCTTGTTCATTAGGGATTTCTCATCCAGATTTTTGTAAAGCTGCTTTGTAGCAATGTCTAGTATTAAAAGCGCTGTACAGATCAAATTTAATTGATCAAATTAATATCAAATTAATTCTAGATGCCACAGATGCCAAGGTATACAAAAGGTTACATTACATACTCAAGTGTATAATATGTTCACACATACATTACACATACATGAAACTTTTTCTTTTAAAACATGTTTAACATAGAATTTTTAAAACTGATTTAAATACATTTCTTTATGAATATTATAAGCTATTCATTCTAATTACATACAGAGTGAATAAAATTAGCACATTTTATTATGATTGCAGGATTTTAAAAAACAGTGTCGTAGTAGTGTGGCGTAAGCAGGCATGCAGTGGTGGTTTATATTTGAGTGTGCCAAGAGCATGATACAATAAGTATCACAAAATATGATGAAATGCACACAATCTCTAAATCAGTTTTGAATTTAATATGTGAAATTAATGAAGCAGAGCGAAGTTACACTTTTGGATTTGTAGAAGGCTTATCTGTGTCGTGTGATGTAAGGGGTGTGTGTAATTTTATTAGTGGGTATGCATTTATTTAGATTTATTTAGTATAATTTTTTTGTGTGTCAACCGTAGGACATTTCCGTGTGCCAAGCATCCTGTCGCAGTACCATATCGCGTTTCTACAGAGAGCACAGAGAGCAAGACAGAGGAAGGGACGATGGTGGGCATGTGCTGAGATTCAGAATGAAGTGGATGAATCAGTCAACACAGCTAGGTATAACCTGCTACCCATTTACCTCAAAGTAATGAGGAGAAAGGAATAAAATAATATTTAAATGACTAAACATATTAATAGTACACAGTATAGTGCACAGACTATTTGTTTTACTAATAGCATTATTTCTTTAAAGACTTAAATTTCTATTAAAATGAATAAAGCAAATTTTACTCTAATAAAAGAAGTCAGAATATTCTAGTCTCTATGCTTCACACATTTAAAAGGACAACAGCTCTCACTTTAGCATGACCTTTATATTCAATCAGCAAAATATACATATAATGTATTCTGTATGATGCATTTAACAGTACAATGTGTTTTCTAAAATTACTCTGAACATAGAGAATAAGTCTATAGCTGATGAATGTAAAGGACACCAGACAAACACACAGAAAAGGGACCTCATAGTTCTTTTATAAGAGTAACCGACGCCTTTCTGTCAATAAAATGATTCAAAGCGTATTCATTCTTACATTCAAATTCAATTAATGTGCCGGATTATTAACTGCATTAAGTAAACTCTGATTTAGTTTCAAGCCTTTCCTTACTGATTCATTCAGTGTTATGAGAGCATATGGGCTGACTTTTAAACTACTGTACACAATTTTATTTTCAGCTAAGCACATTTGCAGATTTGAGAGACTACTGAGATATTTGTGTTTTTAAAAACAATTCAGAAAAAAAAAGATTATAGTTGCATTGCTGAAAACTGTATTGCTAGTTATGCTGAACAGATCATACATTATCGTAGACAATTTGAAAATGTTTGTCCTAATGATAGAAAGAATTAGTGTTCTGTTGACCTATAGAAAATTTCTGTATAGGGGCTGAGCAGGAGGATTAAAAATTGTGGTACCTGTGTTCTGGTTGAAGACTGGCCATGTTGAAAATAGCAATGAAAAGCAATATGTTCAGATTTTCTCGTTCTGATGAAAGTTCTGTATCGTACCAGGGGAATGTAATATATTATATAATTCATGTATTAGAAAATGTAATTGTTTGTAATTGTTTGTGTTAAAATGCAGGTTAGGAAAAAAATCACTGTGGGTTTTATATATATATATATATATATATATATATATATATATATATATATATATATATATATATATATATATATATAGTGCATGGCTTTGTAATGTTCTAGACATAAATCAAGTCCAGTTTGAATGTAAGGTTATATGTCAAGGTGTACATTTCTAATAACTAATAGAGGAAATAAAATAGATGGAGTATTGTGAGGTGTTAGCGTAGTAATGGTGGTGGATGCAATAAGGATAGTTACATAGAAACCCGCCTCTATACCTATATCCCTATATACAATATATAATGAAGTTTTATATGAATTCTTCACATTATTTTGAGGAAGAATCATACTGCATAGAAATGGTTTTGCTGTGGATTGACTCTGTTGTTATTGAGACAGATGTAGCCAGAACGATGTAGTCATGAGCAGCCATTTTAGTGAGCATGTGTGCTGCACAGAGACATATGAATGCATGCCTATATATTAGAGTGTGTTTTTAGTTAAAAAAAAATAATTAAAAAAATTGTGATGTAAATTTATACCTTATGTGTACAAATGGATCACTTGTATTTCTGGGGCTTTTAGTACATTTGTTTGAATAAGAGCTTGCCTTTTGTGTGTGCGTGTGTGTGTGTGTGTGTGTATGTGTGTTCGATTGTATAACTTAGATCTAACATTTTACCAATGACTATGGAAAAGGCGTGTATGCCTGTATGTGAGGGAAAATACATATTTCAGGCAGATAAAATTTTGGTTGTTTGCTTGAGGGGATAATGATTAAGTAGGTACCGTGATGCAGTCCTGCCATTTTAGGTGTCACTGATAAATATGGATTTACTAGTACCTTTAGAATTTCCTAAAGAATACATTTTAACCTTTAAAATACTTTTGTAGTTGTGCTGATTAAGTGTTTTCCCAGTAGTGAATTTTAAGTGTCATTTAAAGTCTGTGACCACAACATCATCTCAGTGTGTGCACTATTATTAATTATCAGGACGACTATGTGTACAATATATAGAAGTATGCTGTCCCTTTATGTAAGTTTCGGTATGTATTTGAGATTAGAGCTCTCTTCAAATAATGTTTAAAGATTTAGTTTTAGAACTATTGCCTGTGGAAGGTGTGCCTTTATCTCAGTAAAGACGTGACTACACTCACTGACCCAAATATCGACAAGTTAGTTATATATTATTGATCAAGAATATATATAAAATTGTTTTAAAGCAAAAGGATTCACATATGTACACAGAAGAATATGTGCACATTAAGGTTGGCACATATATTCTATAGAAGTTATGGCTCATTACATTGTTAATTGTGCATGTTAATACAGGGAAGTAAATTATCAAAATTAATGTTACATGCAAATGTATATGTTAGTGATTGCTGTAAAAAAAAAAAAAATCATGTGTTCATGCGTACTGCTTGTTGGTGTGTGTGAGTGAGTAGGAGAGAGGGAGGACATAGATGCGCGCACGTATGCCTGTGCATGTGTGCATGTATAGTTGTTGTTGTTGTTGTTGCTCGTGTGTGTGTGTGTATATTATATATATTATAATATATATATATATATATATATATATATATATATATATATATATATATATATATATATGAAATAAAGACTGCATACATGTGTTAAAGGAGGAGAATATTTGGATGGATTGAGCTTTAAAACATAATCCAAATCTTGCACGTGGGTTTTATCAGGAGGCAATATAGATACATTATGATTCTTATTATCATAAATCCTATTATTTGTCTCCTCCTAATAGGGAGAAGTGTCACTGAGGCTGTTTCAATGCAGGAGTAGTGCCTTTATTATGTTTGGCACTGTTTGTTTTTTAGTGCTCAACAGTTAATTAAGTGCTTAAAGTGCATATTTTACACTAAAGTATTTGTCAGTCTTTGTTTTTGGTGTCACAACTCTGGTTTTATTGATTTTAAACACAATTGTTTCAATCTGAGTCAAATCAATACAATTTAACAGTATAGGTTTAGCTTTAATCCGGTATACAATGCCTCATAGTCTAGTCAGAAAATATCAAGTATAACAAATATTTGTGGTATCTATCTGTTTCTTTATTTCATGCAGCGTGCCACTCAACTGTGAGCTCATGTCATTTCCACACTGGTACTCTGTTGCTTTCATTTTAATACCTCAATAACATGAATGTCATCCTAATGTCTGTTAAAATACTGCTGCTTAAGCAACACACACACACACACACACACACACACACACACACACACACATATATATATACACACACACATACATACATATATATATATATACATATATATATATATACATATATATACATATATATATATATACATATATATATATATATATATATATATATATATATATATATATATATATATATATATATATATATATATACAGTACTGGGCAAAGGTTTTAGGCACCCTATTTTTTTTAGTACAAACTTTGTCATAGATTTTTATTTTATTACTTCAACATTATGAAGTCAGTACAAAAACACGTTAGATTTCCAAGCATTGGTTTTCTTGCACAAAATTAAATGTTACAGAAAAATGTTTGTATGACATTAAAGGAAGCAGCATATTATGTAACAGACACTTTTCAGACAAAAAAACATAATGAAGGCTGCTGGGTTTTGCTGCAAAAATAAGAAGCAAGTGTGACAGTCAAAGTCTCCAGAAAAACTTACAGCTCATTTCCTTATAAATCTCCACAAATTGTACTAGAGACTACTATTTTTTATTTTTTTGTCACACCAAATATTGACTTTGTTTCATTTACTGTTTACTGCTCTTTATTTTATTATTTTAAATGTAGAAACATTTATTTAATTATTTTGAAAGCATCTTTGCTCTACAGCATGTGCCTAAACCTTTTGCACAGTACTGTGTATATATATATACACAACCCTGTGTGTGTGGAGTTTGCATGTTCTCCCTGTGCTACAGGGGTTTCCTGCAGGTACTCTGGTTTCCTCCCCCAGTCCAAAGACCCCCAGTCCATGGTAGGCTGATTGGCATGTCCAAAGTGGCCGTAGTGTATGAATGAGTGTGTGAATGTGTATGTGATTGTGCCCTGTGATGGATTGGCACCCAGTCCAGGGTGTACCCCACCTTGTGCCCCATGCTCCCTGAGATAGGCTCCAGGTTCCCCATGCCCCTGTAAGATAAACGGAATAGAAAATGGATGGATGGATTTTTTTAAAAGGATGTTGTTGGAAAAAGTAGGAAAAGTGAAAAACTTCATATTTTGAATGTATCTGTTCATGTTTTTGCAGGAAACCATTAAAGAAAATCCACAAGAAGTTGGATCTGCCTTGCGCAATCTCTTTATCTCAGCTCCATATGTCAAGAGGCCATCTCTGCAGCTTAATCACGGAACAAGATGACAGAGTCTTAACAGATATTTATACTTCTGTTTCTAAAAGCTCTGATATGCATGGATATCTCTATTACTCTATTGTAATTGGTGGACATTGTAGTCTTTATCATTTTATGGAATCATGTTTAGTGTCATGTCAGTTTAGAGAGACTAGGAGAGAGGGCCTACCAGGTTGTAATCTAGAGCATATAACAAAAATGAAAGATTAAATAAATACATGCAGAGTTGCTTAAAGCTATTTTTAGAGTTTTATTTCTTATTTCTCAGACATCTACACCTGTTGAAAGGTGACAGTTTCACACACACTGTAAGCCCATTATTTGAATCTGACACCAAGTTCTGTTGTACTACAAACTGTTGAAGGGGCTCTGCTAAAACTGAGTGTATTAATAGAAAAGTGTGGCTTTAGGGTGATCTGACTGTGTAATTATATGGTAGATGTAGGACAACATGACCATCCTGAGCAGCCATTTCAATAAAAGGAGAATGCCAAATGTGACTTTTGTTGCATGTGAGAGATATTTAGTATGTCAAGGCATATGCTTGAGCATGAAGGTGTGCACCCATAAATAGTGTGTACAAGTATATGCAGAAGTGTGCCTGTAAAAGAGAGTGTATGTATTTGTGCATGTGCCTGTGTCTGAGTCCGTCTGTTAGCCTTAGTCATAGAACGTAAGTCCCTGTGTATTAGTGAAAGATCATACAGTAAGGTTATCACATGAGTGTGCCAATAATTACGTGTGTGTGTGTGTGTGTGTGTTTCTTGGTGTCTGTGTTGGCTGTCACATTTCTTACAAATTTTGGAGTTGAATGTGTTCAGGATGTGTGGGATTTAAAACCTTACAGAAAGTATTGTAAATGAATGACACCATTATAACTGTATTTTACTTAATATTTTATTTGTATTGGAAAAAGGCTGGCTCTCATCAGTTAGAAATAAGTGCATTTGCCATGCTGTCTTTCAGCTCGTCCAGAGCAGATTTGTGATTTTTAGACGTTTTCAGCAGCTTGACATTTGCAGTGTTTATAAACAAAACTGCCACTTGCATGAAGTAGTGATCACTGCATTCCCATTACATGGGTTAGAAGAAATGTAAATATGTATAACCATGTGACTGTACCATTAAGTTGACCCTTATAAGCAATCAGTGTTTATATTTAGCTATACTGAGTTGCTAAAAACAATCTCTTGTTCAGAAATGAACTGTAAGGATGTCCGAAATAATGTTCAAAATAATGTATTGTGATTATTTATTATATAAAAGCCAGGTTTCGTGTTTATTTTTTGCATTAATGATTTAGATGATTATACATAAGCATGAATGTTATATGTCTGTCAAGTATTATATATAAGTATATATACAAGTATGTGCTGTGTGTGTGTGTGTGTGTGTGTGTGTGTGCGCGTGCACGTGTGTGTGTGTGTGTGTGCACGTGTGTGTATGCCTGAATGTGTGTGAAGTTTGATGTATTCGCGATTTGCAAGCAGAATTCTCAGTTGAGTGTGTATGCCATGTATCATGACTCAGAATGTATAGTGGAATATAAGGAGGCTGTAAGTGCTTGTATGTAAAGACAAACAGCAGTGATTATGTAGCTGCAGTTGCATGTGAAAATGCAGCACTGTATTTGCTTATATATGTATATATATATATATATATATATATATATATATATATATATATATATATATATATATATTTGTAGCACTATAGGTTTTGCGGTAAAATATGAAATCATGAGCTAATAATTATTACATATAAGTTTAATATTTTTAAGTGTAAATGAGAGGGAAATATTATTTTATACATTATTGTATTGATGTTCTTAAAGATGATGTGTAATGTTCTACGTGTGAGTGCCTGTGTATGCATATGCATCTGTCTCGTTGTGTGGTGTGTATGTGTGTGTAATAATATATATATATATATATATATATATATATATATATATATATATATATATATATATATATATATATATATATACACATATACACACACACACACACACACACACACACACACACACACTCATATATATATATAAATGTCTGTGTTTATTTGAGCTAGTAATATAACATAATTGTCTGTTATTTTGCTGGTGTTGTTATCTGTGGTTAATTATTCCTTTGCATGTGTTTTGTTTTCTTTGTATCAGACAGGCCATGCTGAACAAAATCTTGTGGTTGTGTATCTGCAGAAACTTTAAAGGGAGGATTTAAGCAGGTAAGTCCAGCATGACCAGGATCAGGAATCTCTGTCTCTGTATATAATTTTGTCACTACAAACGGCAGTGCTATGAAAGCATGACTGTACATAAACACTCAACATGTAATACAGTATGTACACACATATTTCTAAATATTAAACAATTACAGCCTGGTGTGTAGAATGTCATATTTACATTTTGTTGTGAAATGTGAAACGATAAACAGATAATTAGTTGATTTACTGTTCTGTTTATTTGTTTTATTCATGACATGACACGTTATAATTCACAAATTATGTTTTAAAAACATTTGTGAAGCAGTAAATAGCAAACATGATCGTTTGACTTTGCAATTCTCTTTTTTTCATCAGCTTGTACAGATGACCGTCATGAACACGTGCACAGGGATTTGGATAACTGCGTTGAAATTCATTTAGGACTGTTCTGTACTCGTCGAGGGCAGCTGGTTAATTAAGGACCAATTTGACACCGTCAGGTATTTAAGTTTCTGTCTCTATAGGGCTTGCGTTTGGAGCAGTATGCAGACTTTGAGGACGTTGCCATTGCCAGTCGTTTCTTGATGTATATGATGCGTATGGTATTTAAAAAAAAATAAGTAAATAAATAAAACCAAAAAAGCAGAATAAGGTAAGGACCAAGACGTATGCTAAACTAAACTCTGGAGGATGAAGTAAAACATTTAACATTCTTAATGTGGCTTGTTGGAGCACGACTGCGTGTGTGTTTCGTTTGTCTGTAAGTAGGCTGCTGTGTGGCAGGGGCAGAGGGTGATACTGTTAAATAGGTGCAGGGTCTCCAACGTTATCCTAGAGGACAATGAGTGTTTTCTGCGCAAAGCTGTGAATGATTGTAGCAGGACGATTCTTACAAAAATTATTTTTGAGGTTTTTGATGCGCAGTTAATGTCGAGAAGGTCGCTGTCCACTGCAAAGGTGCTGATAATGAAAATCTGCACACAGACATGAGATTTTAGTGTGTATATGTCGGACTATACGTTAGGTAAATTGTCTATAATTGTTTGATTGCTTATAGTGATGTTAAGGGTGATACAGACACACAGCACATCGTAGTTCTAACATATGTCCACGGCTTAAGATCAATTACATCCTCAGGCATAGTGTCCGAAATAAATTTAATCGAGAGGCACATAGGCAATTGTAATGGTAATGTACAAAACAACCAGAAAGCAGGAGAAAGGTGAGACATGTGAAAACATCGATACTGCAAGTGGGGAGAGAGTGGTTCAGGGCGAGGGTGTGTGTGTGCATGTACCCTTTGGGTGGAGTATCTCTAAATTACTGAATATGAATGATTTTATTTAACATAAAAATAAACACGAGGCAATCTGTGGAACAACGCGAGGGGTGTACGTCTAAAAACACACTATAATCCACGCTGCAATCCAAACGTCAACTGTAGTAGGCTGACAGTGTCTCTAACAATATAAAAGGATTTATTTGAAATATGTATAAGTATAGTTATAGTCAATGTACATATATATATATATATATATATATATATATATATATATATATATATATATATATATATATATATATATATATATAATAAAGCTGAAATGGCGCTGTTCAGACGCTGGAATTGTAAAATGTAATATCAGTGTTGATGTTCTTTGTATCTTAGATGTGCAAAGCAGAGAAACTTAGTAATACTCCTGTTAAAATCGTGTATCCTACTAGATAATGTCCTGTTTGTTGAAATGCGTGCATTACAAAATTGGATCATATATATGTATGTATGTATGTATATATATATATATATATATATATATATATATATATATATATATATATATATATATATATATGTGTGTGTGTGTGTGTGTGTGTGTGTGTGTGTGTGTGTGTATTATGCATTTTAACGATTTGATGTTTATTGTTTTGTTTTTACATAGTGGCACTGTATCATTTGCCATTATTTAATATCTTTACTTCTTGCTTTGCTGTTCTATTTTAGTTCAAATAAATAAAGCTTGTATTTAATTGTGCACAGTGCTGGGTTGTGTTATTCATTTGTGACTCACTGTATTAAAACAAGTGTTTGAATCATGCAGTCATTTTTCCATAGTGAACTATTTGACCTGGCTACAAATGCAGCGTTGGGGCATACAGAGTGTTTAAAATAACCTTGTGAATTGTTATTGAAATAAAACATTAAATGTGAACAGCAAAACAATTTAGTGGAATAAAACATGACATTTTTGTACTCAGTAGTATGTAAGGAATACGTTTCCTGTCATTAAGTTAAAAGTCTAAAGCTTTATATGCTTAAATTTGACGCTAAAAGTCAGGTCTTGTTGAGACTCGAGAAAGAACGGCGACAGGACATGAACGCGTGATAGACAGAATATCTGTGGTATGAAATCTACCCCCCCATGTGCCTGATAAATCTGGGTGACTGAGACGGAAATAAAGATACATGCTGTAATTCTGGCATCGTTTAATGTGCTTGTTTTTTAGCGTATGTAAAACTCTCGTGTGGGTTTCATATCACGTAACGCACGCTTTCCCTGAAACCTACTATCTATCTATGCCATGTTTACATAATCCCAGGCACAGGCTCTTCCGTGTTTGTAAAACGCAGGTACCAGATCTTCTCGCGAGGTTTCATGAGGAGAGCGTCTGGTACTTGTAGTTTTTTTTTTTTTTTCTCCTGTTTCTGAAAATAAATAAAAAATAAATAAATATACGCTTCAATCTGTATAATCATGAATGTATGTTTCTATACACATTATAGCTGGGGCGGGGGAAGGTATATGCTTAAAAATAGTTATATTTCATGTCCCAGCTTTCAATCTGACAAAGAATATGTAGTTCAATCGGTGTACTTGTCCTTTTTTCCTGTGTATCCTATGAGTCATACACCAGACAGTAACCGTGAATGAATGTGAAGTACATACCTCTCACCGAATAGCATCATCCTCACATTACACAGAAGGCGGGAGAACAGGCTCTCGACTGACCAATAGGTAAACAACTTCATTCATAAAAAAAACTAGGGGTTGATAACCGAAAACGTGGATTTGGAGGTTTCATAATCCTTACCGAAACAGAAAAACTGTTCTGAATTACAGCCAATGAAAGTGTCTGAATGAAGCGCCACTGTCATGTTTGCCCAATCACCTTCGAGCCACAGCCGCACAGGACCCGCCCCCTTAAAACACAAGCCTCGATGAATGAGAAAAGAGCCTTTGTGACTGACGCATGGATTAACCGAAGAGCCTCGAGTATCTGGGAACGGACAAGGGTTTCATCCAATCCTGGGTGAATGTGGGCGTGTTCGGGCGGTGAAGGAGTAGGCGGGGGTGTGCACTTCAATCTGGATAGACTAGTATGTTAGAGGAGTTGTGGGGGTGTGATGCCACAACCTGCTTATAAAGGGGCTCGCACGTTGTGGCTCTTAATCATTGCATATCGCTTAATTTCGTGGGTTAGACTGCACGCTCGCTCGCCCAGGCGTCTACATGGAGTACTTGAACGTGGTGAAGATGCTTCAGCTTGCTGAGACTCCTCTGTATTGGGTCGGTGCAGTCACCACGGCCTCACTGGCGCTGTGGCTTCTCTACCACATCTTCTCCGGCTTCAGGATATGGGTGCTAGGAAATGGAGATTTGCTGTCCCCTAAATTGGGGAAATGGGCAGGTGAGTTAAATTCATTCATTCATTCTTTCATCATAAAGGAAACCCTTAAGTAAGTTGAGCAACAAGCAGTGAATGAATTGGGGCTTTTTCAAATAGCTATGAATTAACTTAATGGATTAAAAAAAAAAAAAAAAGAAAAAAGTCCAACCTACTAAATGAACTTTTTTTTTTTTTTTTTTTTTTAAACAAATTGCTGGAACAACCATTAAAAAAAAATCACATTACAAACACGTGAGGCGTACAGACTATAAGATTAAAGGGTTTTTTTTTTTGTTTTGTTTTTTTAGTAAGGAATAACTGTATAATGAGCTACCCAGTGTTCACACGTATGGTCCTTAAAGAGGCGCTGAGAGTCTCAGGTTGACAGATTACGCCATACCTTCATGGGCTGTGCGCAGATAATCGCAGGTTCTGACTCACTGAGATGAAGTCAGACTAAATCATGGCTGTGAATATAGCTCTCTAGAAGCAGAATGACCTTTTTTTTAAAAAAAAAAAAAAAAAAAAGGAAAAAAAGTTGGATTAATTAGGTAGGTTTTTTTTTTAATCGGATTAACACTATCTTTATACAGATTAATGTGCATATTCTTTATAATTTAGGCTGTAGCTCGTGGAGATCTGTAATAAGTGTATAATCATGGTTCAAATACTACTTTTTCTTTTTTTTTCTTTTTTTTAAGTTTTTCATCTTCTTCATTATCGTGTATCCTAGTATTTGGTCTGCCCAGCCTGACCCACATATCCAATTTCTCGTCTGCATATGCCGAGGCACTGTGCGTCTAATACAGGCTTTTCATTGCTATAACCTACTCTCTCTCTGTGTGTATGTGTGTTTTATTTATTTATAAATATATGAAATGAATGTATGTGTGTGTTTAAGGGGGGGGGGGATTAATCAATTGGTGTGTTTCATGTGGCCAGGTTCTTAGCGACCAAGTCCATTCATTTTGTAGGATCACGTATGTTGGTTCTGACGCAGTTTAAAACGCCAATCCTAATTATAATGCGGGTCCATACCACGTGTGGGTTGATGTCCGAGTCTGTAGATTTCATGTTCTCGCAAATGCCCGATGAAGGCTACTCGTGGCACACACACAATTCAACTTCACCGTAATTGGATCAAATGGCTATTGATTATACAATGATGGCTACATGATCAATAAGCCCCTCCACCCCACCCCACTCCAGACTTGGTCGTGCCCGAGAGCGCCGTTGAGAACCATTCTCTTTTTCTTTGTGGTAGGTTACATTTTCCCTTAGACGCGTTTTCGGGGCTGATGTAGTCGTGCCACTCCCTGAAACGCTGAATCAGGAGACCAGTTTGACTTGTCCTACATTCTCTTCAACTCCGAATCATATCCCAGGCATCTTCTAGCGCAGGTGAGCTTGAGGTGACTGAATGCAGGTGGAAGGCGACACGTTGTTCTCTTCCTGTCCTTCCTGCAGCGCCAGTCCCGTCACATTGAGCCAGTTTTAAGTTCTCAAATATCTCTCAACTATGCGGCAGGTCGTCTTGCCAAGACATATGGCACTTGGTATTCATTTTCATACTTTAAGATTACCGAAACATTAGTTAGTTGTTTTGTTTTGTCGTGTTTTTTGTTTTTGTTTTTTTAAGCAGGCATTGTACTGCATATCTGTTTAGACAGATTTCCCAAAACTAATTACTGACGGAGGGTGGTTCCTCTGTATAAACAAATTGAATAGCCTGTCACATCCAGACCAACAAGTTTCCCCTTCCTACTGGGTTTTTTTTTAAAAAAAAAATTTTTTTAATTAAAAGTAGGCTATTGAGTCAGTCCTCAGAAGTCCTCAAACTGTCGCACATTCTCATAGATAGCTGTATGTATGTATGTATAGATGGATATAATTATTATTATTATTATTATTATTATTATTATTATTATTATTATTATTATTATTATTATTACTACTACTACTACTACTAAAGTGAGTCATGTTGGCGCATTCCAAACGTAGTCTACTGTTCCTTTAGTTAGTCGGGTATCCATGCTTTCTGTGATCAGGAGACCCCTGCTGTTCAGCCGGAGAACTGCACAGAAGTTGTGAAAGTCACAAACCGGATTTTCAGGTGCTCCTTTGCAGCGTACTAAGTTAACCTTTTACCCAGCGTGCTTTTAACTTCAACTCTTCCCAACTAAGCGCAGCACTTTCTGCAATAGTGTATTAGGACTACAGTGTCTTTAATAAGTTGCAATATACAGTGAGCATGTCCAATATATTTAAATATACACTCTTCCTTGCTGCCGGCATGGTTCCGTCGAGTACACATCCTGTACCTTCTGAATATTTTGTACATTTTGAAAATAATTAAAGGTATATAATTGGATCTCTTTAATACCACTGATGTAAGTAAAGCTAATTATAGGTACATCACATGCACCTTCCAAGGTTTAAAAATACGTATTAAAGGTACAAAGAGATCACCTCCAGATAACTCCCATGCGATAAGTACAATCTGTTACCTTTTATTTCGAAGAGTGTATACTTGTAGTCTAGCCCTACTCCTTTCTCCTGTTAATGTTAAGTATATATTGTCTGAATGGGTTTATCATGGTACATGGTTAATAGACAAGGCTAATCGAGATGTCCTTTCAAAATTGTGTGTTATGGAGGGAAGTAGTTCTATGCATTTGATTAGATAGTTGTATCTATAGCCCACTGCTGAAAAAGCTAGTGCCCAAATTATTCTCTATAGTCACAATGCTAAACATTTTTTATATTGTGGAATTTAAAACGGTGTACAAAGTTTAGCTTTACATATGATCTTTTTTTTTTTTTAACAGCAAGGGCAGCTGCTGGGTTATTTATTTATTTATTTATTTATTTATTTATTTATTTATTTTAAAAAAAGCTTTCCTAACTGAAGCTAATGAAGTGAAGTGCATAAAGTATATTTTAATAAAACACTTACAGATGCAGAGGACTAGTATAAAACTACAATCAACTCTAGAAATAGTTTTTGAATAGCTGATTTCCCATTCATACCAAGCAGCAGCATATGTGAATGAAATTTATTCTCCTGTGTCTCTGAATGAGTGAATGTCAGCCATGTGTGTGTCTCTAGCTGCATGCTTGTGAATGTGCTGGCGCTATGCGTTGTGAATGGGACTGGCTCCTGCTCTATGGTGCCAGTGGAGGCAGGAGGGCTGTGAGCTAAAGTGGGCCTGCCAATACAGAGAGTGGGGTGGGTGGGGGGGGGGTCCTAAAGAACAGTCATTCACGTGACCAACAAGCTCACTGCATGTCCTGAAGAGGGACGCTGGGTAAAATCTCAACCCCTCGTCTTTTCTTTTCCATCTGAGCCGCCATTTTTCTCTCTCTCTCTCGTTCGTCCTCCTAGACCCCTCCCTCTCTTCTCTCTTCTGTCACGACTCAGTCATTTTTATTTATATATTTCCTGAAAAAGGGAGTCTTCCATCTGGCATTCCCCTTTTGAAAGAAGTTTTTGCGCTTGCATCAATGTTGTGCTTTTATTTCTAGTCAATTTCTGCATGGATTCTCTATACATTTAGTGGAATACATGCCTATTTGTGCAAATTTCCTGTGACTGGTTGGTTGGCTCAAGGTGAAATGTACTTTACCCTGCCATTAGTAGAACCTGAATAGTTAATCATCCAGCTCTCATCATAATTCATTCCCTGTCAAAATTTGACACTTTGAGTCCAAAGCTGACAAAGTTAATAATTTATGTAGTCCTTTTACTGTCTCTGAGCTGTTCTTTATGGCCTTACTATACTTGTTCTTCTGGCATGCATGGTGGCTTTAAGGCTAGATTTTTATTATTTATTTATTTATTTGCTAATTGACAAGACTGGAATCTACCCTATAGGATGTGTAATTCTGCCTTTTATACACAGTTTATTTTGGGTATTCCATTTTGGATAAGTGCTAGTAAAAGAACTATTGATTTTAATTTTTTTTTTTAACTGTGCAACTTCTTGGTACTATTTCTGACTTTGAGCCACCTTTTATATAAGTAGCAAAGCTATTTTGGGTGCTTTGCTGTGTAGTTTTTTTTTTTTTTTTTTTCCTGGCCATGTGACAGGCCTATTTAAAGCATGATAAGCTGCTTTTGGGAGTGGGAGGAGATGTGAGTGGGTGTTTTAACATTCTGCAGAGCTACAGAGCCAGAGATGGACGAGCTTATTCAATGGGGGGGATGGATGCGACAGATTGCATACAGTCAGAGCAGTCTGAGGGCGTAGGCTATTGCTTTACCTTGTATATTACTGATATCAAATTAGTTACAAGGTTTCTATTTGTATACCTCAGCATACCTTCAAATGCTGAAGTGATGGACTAGCCATGTCCTCGTTGTGTTCTTTTTGGCCGATTGGCAATACCCTGTTGAATAGCACGATATTCTGCAGTAGGGCTTTGAGTGCTGTTCTTGCACTAATGTAGTGCAGCAAGCGCTCTGGTGAGCTGGGTTGCTGGGGAAAGCAGAGAGTGGGTGGGGATGGAGGGAGGGTGGCATGTTGTTGGTATTCAGGTGCAGTGGCTGTTCCAGACACGGCAGCTATTTTTACTCACTGCTGCTTTTTTTAGACTAGGAAGCAAGGCCAGTGCGCCTGTGCAGTGCTGGGACATTCCGTATTTCAGAATGTGATGTTCACAAAGAGAGGCTCTGACCTCCATCATGTTTGAGTGGGGGTGGGGACTGAGAAATGGAAAAATATAATCTTCCAGCATGAATTTTTATGTATGTACACCCCCCCCCCCCCCCCCCCCCCCCCCCGGCCAATTTCTTCTCCCAGTCAACCAGATGAGAGCTCTGATTTGTAAGCAATATTTAATAGCCTTAGTGGAGTTTTTAATTGCATCTGCCCTGTCTCTTCTCCTACTTGACAATTTGAGATGGGCATACACCCCCACACATGCATGCAGGCTTACACTTTGTATGCAGAGTACCACTTTTTTTCAAGCGTCAACATTCCTAGTACTTAATGGGCAGTTTGTGTAGCTCCTCTCCATGGTATTGCTTAGGTGAGAGCAATGGATCTCTGCTAGAAACAATGCTGTGGACTTGCTCCAGGGATTAGTGGGAAAGGGTCTATTAGCTGCTTTTGATATTATTATTATTATTATTATTATTATTATTATTAATAATAATAATAATAATAATAATAATAATAATAATAATAATAATAATAATAAGACTTCCAGACATGTGAAATATGCTGGACTTGCCTATTTTTGGCCTCTTGTATGTGCATATATTCTTGCTTGGCCTTAAAAAGCGGACAAATTTATTTTTACGGTAATGTACATGTGGAATCTGACAGAATATAGCTTTTTTTTAACTATAGCTTTTAACCAAATGACACTAGTCATTTAACAGGAATGTTTAATGTCTTTGGAAATTTTGTGCAGTTCAGCCCATTGGGTTTTTGAGCTGGAGTTGATTCTTAACATTTTGGTTTAAAAATAGGTAGAGATTCGAGTTCTCCTTCATCCCTTAACTTTACGCAGTCTCCCTCTCTCCTCTTGTTGCTATTTTTGGCAGTCCCTAGGATCCCTCCTCACCCCTCCCGTTCTGTTGGGCTCCATGAACGTCATCGCTTTCTCGCTCAGTCCCTCCCTCCCTCTCATCTTCTAGCCAACTTCTGTCTTCTAGCTTTGCTCTAGTGAATGCCTGCTGTCTTCTGAGTCACGTCAATCTATGTTAAAAGAATGAAATTCTTTACATTCATAATCTAATGCAGTATCTAGTTGCATTATTTAAAAATATTTAAGAAGTTATTTTAAAAAGGAGAAAAGATGCTGGCCAGTGGCTTAAACAAATGTATGACACAACACAACCTTTTTTCTAATCTTTTACTACATGGTCACCATGCTGTTGCCAATACCATGCTTCTATAGAAAGGGTTCCACAGTTGTATATTTGTTTCAGAACATTTTTCCATGTTTTCTTTTCCAGTTGTAACAGGAGCCACAGATGGAATTGGGAAATCCTATGCGGAGGAGGTAAGGGTTCCTCTACTTATTTATTTCCCTCCCTCCATGGAAGGCACAGTGACTCATCACAAGAGATGGGTTTCTCTCTAAGACCATGGGAGGGAGGGCAACTAAAGGACTACTCCTGGAAAAGGGCCCCCTCTGTTTACACACCAACAAATACTTCCTAGCAGGGTCAAGCAACTCACTGACTCCAACTTGCTGAAGTTCCAAAAGTGGCTACTGTCCATTTATCACTTTAAGAAAGCCTACCATTTCTTATTAGATCTGTTATGAAGAACAGGAAGTTCACATGTTCATGCCACCTACAGTACATATTTGATCATGTCGGTTAAATATGGACTAGGAAGTAGGTTTTTATATCGGATAATTACTGATTAACTGTTTGGTTCTCAGCTTGCTCGACGAGGATTCTCCATAATGCTAATCAGCCGCTCACAGGAGAAGCTAGACGATGTTGCCAAGTCTCTCGGTATGTGTGGGTTGTTTTTTTGTTGTTTTTTTTTGTGATAGTCAGCAAAGCATAACACTATAACCCATGTTGATGTTAATGAAGCCAGGTATTTTAGTGCTATCCTGAGAGGGGCTGGGTGGAAACCTGGGTATCTGTCTTGGGACTTCAGGTGGCTTTGGTGTAGCTCTTTCAGTAGACCTGCCACTGAAAGCTAGGCTAGGTTTCTCTTGCATACACTAGTCCTATTACAGTACAACATGCAAATTAAAACTAATAAGAGTTCAGTTTAACATCACACTGCTGTACTGGGTCTTTCCGGAGCATCTCTGACCATATTTGTACAGGCAGGCCCACCCCATTGGTACGAACACTGTCTCCTAATTTGTCTAATTTGCTGAATATTGTTTTGTCCCGAGCCTATGAAAACATTTTCTTATTCGCTGCTTTCCCTGCAAGCCCTGGAATCCTTTCTGATGACTGTCGTCATGGAAATGTTCTGGGCTGGGAACATGGGGTGCAAGGATTTCTGTATATATGCTCATTGATGTCAGCTCCCCTCCCCATCTCCACTGCCTGAATGAAGACACCGTGTGTGTCTGAATGAGGACATTCTCCCTGGTGAAAAGATGTAATACTTTTTCTGAGTTCAGAGATTAATTAATACTGACTTTACATAATCATTGTGTTTTCAGTCTGCGAAGCTTTCATATTGTTGGCTTGTAGGCTCTGATTTGATTTGTCCTGGATATTTGGCTAAACTCTTGTTTTACAGACCAACAGTTTTGTCCATGTTTATATACATGTAGTGATGAGCGGTTGGTGAAAAAAGGAAAAGACTCTGCAGCTACCCAGTCTGCCATAACCACAGTCGTGCTGAAGGCACACCGAAAAGGGGGGGGGTTATGGGTAGTCACGAGCTGGGTCTCTCCCTGCCAAACCTGGCACTCTTTGCTCACGCCTCAACCAAATGCCTTGGCAGTGTGGGGGCTTGGAGTCACCAAGACCACTTTGCTACAGTCACGAAGCTATTTAAAGCCGGAAGCCTCCTCTTAAAATAGACGTCATATTTGCTAATCTAATAGTCTTATTAGATCATGTTTACTGGCCTGCAGTCCCCCTAACACTTTCTCCATTGTGCCTTCTCATATAAATGGTGTACAGTGTGATGCATCAGAGGAATTTTCCCCTTATAATTCCCTCGAATGGGGTTCAGACATGATTCTTTGGACAATGCATTCTAATTGCTGCAGGCACGTCAAACTGAAGTAGAGGAAGGGTGTGGGAAGATGCATGTGGCTCATTTCTTGGCACACAGCGCCCCCTGCTGTCAAAGAATATTCAAAATCTATAGTGATGCCTTTTAAGTTATTTTTAGTATGTTCACAAAATAGATTACTTTAAATAGTAAACTCAAAAGCCATTTCAAGAAAAAGAATCGTTGTGATCTTATAGAAACTGCTTTAGAAATCATGACTGCTTTTAAACAATACCTAGCATCTAATTCCTTGTCAATGTATAATCTGCCTCACAGAAAGTCTGTATAATGTGGAGACAAAGACCATTGCTGTGGATTTTGGTCAGATCGACATTTATCCTAGGATTGATGCGGCACTTGCTGGGCTAGAAATAGGAGTCCTTGGTGAGTAACTTTATGGTACCATTATATGAAGGTGGTATAATTTCAGGAGTAAAATAGTTGTGTGGGGTGTTTTTTGTTTTTGTTTTTTTTAAACCCAATTCTTAATTGTACCTCAATTGATTTCCTAGAGTCAGTTAATTTAATTTTGGTTGACTGTGACTAAACTGCTTTTTTTTTTTTTTTTTGTCTTAATAGTAAACAATGTTGGCATTTCCTACACTTACCCTGAGTTCTTTCTGCACATCCCTGACCTGGACAATGTGAGTATAATTAAGCCTTGTTCTGTGTCAAGTGCCTGGTGACTCTTGCTGTTGGTACTGTACATAGTCATGGAAAAACAGATTGCAAATAGGCATCATGGGACAAAGGCGGCTTCTGGCTTAATCTAAAGCAAGAGTCCTAGCATGAAAGACGTCAGTCTTTTTGCTTTTCGCTCTAGCTAATGTGTCTGTTCTCTCAGTGCTACTTTTCTGTTTAATTTTGGGTATATTACATCTTGGCACACCTTTCACAAGCTATTGTTGGTATCGGATACAATATAGAAAACCAGCTTGACTTTCTGAAGCAAAAGTATAAATGGGTAGTATTAAATGTAATGGGGGGGGGGGGGGTTGTTGTTTGCTTAATTTGTTGCTTAATCAGTGGTGGTTTAAAATACCCAATGTCTGTCTTTTTTTTTTGTTTTTTTTTAGTTCATTAACACAATGATAAATGTCAATATAACTTCAGTGTGTCAGGTAAGCATTTCAAAACATACATTCATGTGCATGATTTTAAATATTTTTACTTGGGGGGGGGGGGCAACATAACTGTACACTTCCTAATTCGTTTGGTTTTCTCTAATCTTTTTCTCCCTCTTCATTTCATCAGATGACTCGTCTGGTATTGCCCAAAATGGAAGCTAGGTGAGTCCTGAGAATTGTCCTTGGACTAAGATGGGAGACTTCATATTCGAAAGTATTAATTAGAATTTCTACTAAAGTCCAGTAAGGGAAGGAAAATGTTGTTTTGAAGTCCATGCCTGTTGATTAGCCTTGCCCATCATTCCCTCAACAAATGTGTGCTGGACTGATTGGCTAGACTGGATCATGTGTATCAGCAGGGCCAATCACAGTGTTGGGAAAATTTCATACAAATGGAACCAACCTCAGCTTGCTAAAGCACACTGCTGCAGGGGTACTGCGTGTGAAAGCAGGTGCCATGGCAACACACAAAGCAACCATAATTTGTGTGTGTGGTCTGTTTGTCTTGTCAGAGAATTGATTCCTGTTTTAGTCATCTCTCTGGCTCAATAGAAGTTCAGCTGGGCACAAAAATATGTAACTCCTGTCTGTTTCAGAGCAAAAGGTGTGATTCTCAACATCTCCTCTGCTAGTGGCATGTACCCAGTTCCACTGCTCACTGTCTACTCCTCCACCAAGGCAAATCTTTTACCTACTTGAATATTAAATGCAACATTTTACATATAAAAACCATAAACTGCCATGTAGTGCCCATTATCCTAAAAATTTAAGTAAAACATTGACTGCTTTTAATTGTAGGCTTTTGTTGACTTCTTCTCCCGTGGACTTCAAGCAGAGTACAAATGCAAAGGGATTATTATTCAGGTCAGAATCTTTCATTTACAT
Organism: Ictalurus punctatus; assembly: GCF_001660625.3. Lineage (NCBI taxonomy): Eukaryota > Metazoa > Chordata > Actinopteri > Siluriformes > Ictaluridae > Ictalurus > Ictalurus punctatus. The sequence continues at coordinate 18,268,596 of NC_030429.2, forward strand.
TCAGCACTTTATGTAAAGCATGTTTTCTTTGAGGGTGTTTTGGTTCTGCTGTGCCTTTTTTTGTTTGTTTGTTTGTTTGTTTGTTTTTTTGTGCGCCCTAAATAATCCTATCTCCATAGAGCGTGCTGCCTTTCTACGTGGCCACCAAAATGACCAAGATCAGGAAACCCACTCTGGACAAGCCTACTCCCGAGCGTTATGTAGCTGCTGAGCTAACCACTGTGGGGCTACAGGACCAGACAAATGGTTATTTCCCTCATGCAGTCATGGTAAGCACATAACTACTCTCAAACATAAATGGTTAATACAACTGCTGTAGTCTAACATACTAGTCTGCATGTTTAAAGGCATATGAGTAATAAATTGCATTACATAAACTTAATCATTTAAAAAGGTTTAAGCTGACTATAAACCAAATGTCTGGTAGGGACAAATAACCCTTCTCTTTAGTGATGCATTGAGATAGAATAGAATATATTTTCCTTCTCTTGTTACCTCCCAAAAACATGCTATGTAGATTAGCTACACTAAATTGTCTCTGTGATGGACTGGTGTCCCATTCATGATGTATTCCTTCCTCACACCCAGTGTTTCTGGGATAAACTCCAGTTCGATTCATGACACTGACTGGGTTAAAGTGGTTACTGAAGATGAATGAACAAACTAACTTCTCTCTTCCATGTGTCTGTCTTGCAGGGCTGGTTGACCACTGTTCTAGTTCCTTACAAACTGGTCATTTACTTTGGCATGCGCATGAACAAGGCTCTGCGTGGTGGTTACCTCAGGAGGAGAAAGCTGCGATAGCTCGTAGATGTCGTCTAAAGGGAAATGACGAACCACGTCCAAAGTGTCCTTTCCTTAGTGTTTGCTTAGTATGGGTATGAATGCCTGACTTTTGTATCAGTGTTTGAGTAGTTCTGTGTCGAGGCTTTTGTATTGAAAGTCTCCTTAGACAAACCTCTTGATGTTCTTGTAAGAACTACTGACCACAGTGGTCACACTGACATGTTGAATGATGTAGTTCAAACTGGGCTTTTAAATTGGTGAGTTTCTCTTTTGGCTTGTGAGATTTGGGAATGGGTGTGTAACTTATAACTAACAGGGTCTAAAGAGTGTTGCATTGGTGCATGGAGGGCTGTTTTCACTGCTGTTCTAAGCAGACTGTATTTGAATGGAGATGGGTTTCATAAACATATGGTTCTGTGTATAAAAGCCACACGTGCACCTGAGTACTTGCTCACTGTTGCCAGTTCCCTGTTATGTTTGTTTACAATGATTCAGAAGTTAAAATGTATACATTGTCTTTTCTTTAGCTGTTGAATGATCTTGAGTATTGGCCTTTTAAATTTTTTTTTTTTTTTTTTTTTTTTTTTTGTCTTTTTACATTTTGTACCCTTTTTCTTAGTATTTATGAAATTGGTGGTGGGGTTTTGGTGTTTTATGTTTACTAGATATATGCAATGGTGCTTTTGTTTTATTATTATTTTGAGCCATGTTTGACACACAGTTAATCACTGATCATTCAGAATAATGTGCCTTAGAAATATACAGGAATTTGCTAACTATTAATGGAGATCTCTACCAGCTGCTATTTTGTCTCAAACGTAGCAATGCACTTACTGCCTTTTCTTTTCTTTTTCTTTCTCTTCATCTTTTAAAGAACTTTGACCAAATAGTGTACTATGCCATGTGAGGGTCTCTTTCTTTCTTTTTTTTTTCTTTTTTTTTTTTGTTTGTTTTTTCTTTTCTTTTTTTTTCCTTTCCTTATTTATCATTAAAGGTCTCGATTTAGGGGTCTTCCTATGTCCCAGATTTGACTCTCCATTTGACTTTTGTTGAACCAAAGCCGGTCAGATGAAAATGCTCAGGTATTTGAGCCTTGCTGGTTGTATCACAGGGAAAACTTGAATGTTTACATTCCAAAATATTTAGGCATGGAATACAATGTGTGCCTTTGTTCCACCAAATCATGCTTGTGTATTTAAATTTAGTTTTGTCTTTTTCAAATAAAGATGTGATTTTACTCTGGTCCAGGAAATTGATCATTATATTAATTTATTTGTTTTGTTTCTTAAAATAGTTATTTATTTATTTTTTTTGGTCAGATGATACTGTTCCCCAAGCTGATGTGTAATGCAATTTCTCAATCAGCATCTGAATACCCCAATAGTTTATCAGATGATGTAAACGAGACTGAATAGTGTAATGAAAACTGAGTCAAAATTAAAGACACCACTAAAATGGATGCTTCCTCAGTTAGATTTTACATGGGGTCATGTCCTGTAAGTTATCCTTGTATGGTTATAGTCTAGGTCTATTAAGTCAGGTCATTGCTCAATTGTCAGTGTTCAGGCCAACCTGGGCCACAGAAGATTTAGATAATATTTCAGAAAATGCACAAGATCACCAATTTTATTAGCTTTACTTACATATAAACACTACAACAGCTATACTATTGCCAAAGCACAGAAACGATAACTCTTAATCTGGGGGAAAAAATTCTAGATGTTATTGGACTTTTTAGTGTGTATAGTTTAAGTATGTTAGATATTAAAGATAAGAGAGAATAGTGTAGCTACTGGGGGGCGTTGGGGAGAAGCCTGTTATTGACAGATGTACTGCATGATCCAGGGATTCAATCAACATCCTACTATGCTCTGGGGCATGTATAAAATGCTGAGCAGGCCCAGCTGACCTTGATTGTGGATCAAGAAAGCAAGAGGAAAATATCTGGCTTAGTAAGGGGGTTCATTATTGGGGCATAGATTTGCACAAGATTGTCATTTAACTAATGTCTTTACTCAAAACAACTTACAGCTGGATAGAATTGTGCAGCTCGAGGTTAAGGGTCTTGCTTAAAAGCCCAACAGTGGCAGCTGAATGGTGCTGAGATTTTAAGTTGCAACCTTCCAATCAGTAGGACCAAAGACTGTTCAACTGGCTGTGTTTCAAAAGGAACATTGACTAAAGTGACCCTTACTATTATATCTATGAGAACATAAATAGAAAAGTTTGGAAATTGTGGTTGAAAATGCATATCCAATTTGACAGATGTTCATGCAACATGAAAGGAAAAACAGAAGAGCGACTGTTCTTCAGATGACTGAGAATGTCAGTGCAGGATGTGATCAAACTGTCAGCAGCTATATAGGGAGGGGTGTTATAGTAAGGGTGCAGTGCATAAGCCCCTCATTACAAGGATGAATGCAAATTTGAGTTCAGTGGGGCAAAAACTACAATCAATGGAATACAGATATATTTAGGGGGAGTCGGGGGAGGTGAGCGATATGGTCAGAGGAGTTATTCGTCACTATATTCTCATTACTGTTTGGGTCCACTCTCCCCCTTGAGCATCACTGCAAATCAATACAAAGTTATGCTGCCTGATAATGTTTCATCATATGATAAAGGTTATTATCCTGATGCGAATGCTCACTTCCAGAATGAATGTGAATGTCTCCAACCACAGGTCATTGGATCACTCAATGGTTTGATAAGTATGACAATTATATACTGTTGATCCAATGTTTTTTTTCTTTCACTGTCACCAGATCGCAACCCAACTGAACACCTATAAGAGATTCTGGAGAAACATGTTAGACTCTCCACTCTCCAGCATCAATAAAACATCAATTTAAGGAATATCTTTCAGAACAATGGTGTTCATACATCCAGTACAGTCACAGACACGTGAAAACCTGTGCCAAGATGCACTAAAGCAGTTCTGGCAGCACAAGACACATGATTTTTTTTATTTTATTTTATTATTATTATTTTTTTAGTATAGAATATATTTTGAAACTCCAACCTATTATAAATACATATTTGGTGTAACTAGTGAATTGTAAGGGGGGGGGGGGGGTTGTTTATTTATTTTTTGGTTTTTGCAGTTGTTGGATTTCTATTGTATATGTTTAATAGAAAACACTATATTTTATTACATGCGTCTCTGATTCTAGAAAAATAGGTTTCCTGTATGTTAAACTGGAACCAATGTTCAGTGTGTAGGAAGCCGGACGTTTATCCGGGATACACCGAGTTTGCTGAAAGTCTACGCGAGTAACTTTATTTACTAAAATGCAGCAGCTTCATAGAGTTAAATACATATCTATGGGTTCGGTTTGTAACGCGTGAGGCTTTTTATTCCTTTCAAGGTGTGAATTAAAATTGACAGGGTTATCTGGTCCGTTTCTTCTAACGTTACAGGCTTGTAACTTTAAATAGCTAGCTTGCAAACGACAGACAGTCTTCTCCAGACCTTCTGTCAACATACAGCTAGAGATCGGTCGTGTATGAAATTTAACTGCTTACCTCTTGAATTTTCGACTCAGTGATTTTTGTTGATTCGTAACTTTAATCAGAAGGGAGGAATCATCTGTATACAGATTGCGTTGCTGTAGCATGTTGTGCTAATTGCATAGTTTATACCCCAATAGGCCTGAAGGTGGCAGATTGGCTCTACCTACCAGCGTCTGTGGCAGATTTTTTATACTTTCCTCCAATTCAGTTAAATTCTATGGGTGACAAACGTCAGAGAGCGAGAGTGCAGGGCTCTTGGGCCAAACCTCTGCCCAAACCAACATGTTCAACAGGTAGGCAGTGTCATCTGGCCTGAGCCCAGCTTTCTATACACTCACTTTATCAGGAAAATTGTACTAATACTGGGTAGGGCCTTGTTTTGCTCTCAAAACAGACTCAGTTCTTGATGGCATGGATGCCACAATATATTTGAGATTCTGGTCCATGTTGATATGATTGCATCATGCAATTCCTGCAGATTTTTCAGGTGCAATTTCATGCAGGTGAATCTCCCGTTCTACCACAACCCAAAGCTGTTCTACTGGATTCAGATCTGGTGACTGGGAAGTTCATTGAAGAACACTGAACTGAACACTGAATCCAGGAATTCTGTAATGTACATGAAACCAGTTTGAGATGACTTTTGCTTTGTGACATGGGGCATTATCATGCTGGAAGTAGCCATTAGAACAAAGTAAACTGTGGCCATGAAGGGATGCACATGGTAAGCAACAATACTCAGATACACTGTGGGATTCAAGCGATGATTGATTAGCCAAGAAAACATTCCCCACACCATTACACCACCTCCACCAGTCTGGACTGTTTACACAAGGCAGGTTGTGTCCATTGATTCATGCTTTTCGTGCAAAATTCTGATCCTACCAACTGTGTGAATCAGCAGAAATCAAGATTCATCAGACCAGGCTGTGCTTTTTCCAGTCTTCAGCTGTCTAGTTTTGGTTATCCTGTGACCACTGCAGCCTCAGCTTTCTGTTCTTGGCTGACAGAAGTGGTCACATGTGGTCTTTTGCTGTTGTAGCTCATCTGCCTCAAGGTTGTGTATTCTGAGATGCTTTTCTGCTCACCACAATTGTATAGTGTGTTTATCTGAATTACTGTAGTCTTTCTGTCAGCTCCAACCAGTCTGACCATTCTCCATTGACATCTCTCATCAACAGGGAGTTTCTGTCTGCAGAACTGCTGCTCACTGGTTGTTTATTTTTTATTGCACCATTCTGAGTAAATGCTAAAGACTGTTCTGTGTAACGATCAGCAGTTACAGAAATACTCAAACCAGCCTGTCTGGCACCAACTATCATACCACGGTCAAAATAACTGGGAGAACATTTTTCCCCCATTCTGATTACTGATGTGAACATTACCCGAAGCTGCTGGCATGTGCCTGCATGATTTTATGCATAGCACTGCTGCTATGCAATTGGCTGATTGGATAGTTGCATGACTGAGTAGGTGTACAGGTGTTCCTAATAAAGTGCATATTGAGTCTAGCTATATTACAGACCATGAAAACTAATAGCTCTTTTTCTAACACAGAGTGAAATGCATAAGTCAGCATCCATTTTGCAATTTGGATCCAGGAACACTGCTTCAATTAGTTTTATTATGGGATAACTTATGGAGTTGGTTTTATGAATAAAAAAAGATTAAATACCACATACTGTCATTTAAATGTTTCACTAGCACATGTGGAGCAAAATTCTGGGTCATGGAAAGCTGGACCAGCAACGTATGCATTCAATCAACCCTCTGATGTAAGTGTTAAGTAATGCATTTTGATTGAGGATTTACCATAACCCTGTTCCTGTGCTCCTTTGGTAATCTCTGTGTATTTACTCCAGCCCATCAGAATGATACCTGTGGAGAAGCTGATCGAGTGAGTGATATTTTATTTTTATTAGTGCCCCCGGAGAACCAAGTTGGGGTATTCAGAGGAACACAAATAGGAATTGTTTTTCTCTTTTTGACAGAGATGCTGGGGTTTATGAGATCAGCCAGGGTCCCACCGGAGTATCCAGGTAGCAGTGATTAAATATGTTTATTGTAAGAAGAAAGCTTGTTCCTGTGTGTTGCGTGACACCTCTCTTCTGTGAGAAATTAAGATGTAATACACTGTATTTTAACTTTCTGACTTTATATGTTGGGCTCGCTCTTATTTATGGTAACCTAAAATAAATCCTGCTAATACTCTGCAGGTGGTAGAACTGTAGGGTAGTATGAGCTGTCTCTAATGTATTATTTACTGAAATTCAGACAGCTCTAGAAATGTTCTTTTCCTTTAATGTTATTATGCTACCTTTCTGGTATTAATCATTTTTAATAGAGCAATATTATTGACACCTGTGCACTACTGTGAAAGATTTTTAATTTATTAAATTTGAATTTCAGTCCTATAGATGTCAACACAAATTTACCCCCATTTAAAATAGATTTCCTTGATACTTCTATAAAACTGTTCGGCATGAGCTCAGTTAGTGATGTCACTGAGCTCCATGAACCAATCACAGCCAAGATTAGAGGATGACATCTTTAACTTTATTATTGCCTTTGACCAAATATGACGTTACATGCATGTCAAATCATTTTGTCACCCATCACCATGGAGAACACCAAAAAGCATGCAACACAAAATAGACAGGTTGGGCATAAGAGGTATCCAAAAAAAAAAGCCTGGAACAGTTGCCAGTTTACCAGTAGGTAAATAAAAACGGCATACGATGTAAAGGACTCTGATCCACACTGTAAAATATGGTGATGGTTAATTGATGCTTTGCGACTGTTCTTTCCGGGTGAGTTGTCCACGATGTCCAAGGGCTCTTGGACATTGTGAATTCTGCTAAGATGCATTCAAGTTGACTGCAAAATGTTTGCAGGAACAGAATCATTGTTTTGTAACAGCCATCTCAATCTGGCCTGAAATTAATCAGGCAGCCCACACGCACAAGCCTTAATATATGAAGGAGCTTGAGATGATGTGCAAGGAGGATTGGTGCAAGATCCTCTGCAAGTGTCTCCAAAGTTGCTACAGAAAAAGGCCCAGTGTTATTCTCTGCAGGGAGTCTTCATCAAGTATGAATCAGTGTTTCAAAATCGTCGGCTCTGCTAAAAACTATAGTGCTCTATTATGCTTACACTTGAAATACTGCTTATTGCTTGTGATGGCCTTTTTTCCTTAATTTTTACTCTCATTTATTTATTTTTCCCATAAAAAAAAAACAAACAAGCACCGTGTTCTGTTTGTTCTAGACTGCAGCTCCTTCCTGGGTTTTTGCCACAGGAGCAGGCAGACTGGATGTTCTCTAAGCTCTTGGCTGAGCTTCCATGGTCACAGAAGACCAATTATGGCATGATGGGTGAGTGATAACAAATGAGCTTGACACACATGGAGAAGAGAAAACGTTCAGTAGCATGTTAAGTTAAAAAATAAAATAAACCTCTGATTATTGTGAAAAAATATGTGTGTGTGTGTGTACACGATGACTCACTTTTTCCAGTCCTTCTTCCTCTCTAAATTGGCAGACCTGCTACTGCCTCCAGCACAAATGTTGATCCTTTCCAGACCTAGCAATGCATTATACAGACTTAAATATTCTACAGGAATAAATATTTCCTTTGGACAAAATCTTGGTTGGTCAAGGAGTTAGATTTATTCCCATATTTGGAGCAAGCTGAAATAGAATTTTAAAATCCCATGGATTGGGCATGGACATTTTGTGGCAAATCCTCAAAAAGAAAATGAACTAAATTAAATTCAATTACTTTTGCTGTTTATAAGTAGATATGCAAAAATGCATGCTTTTTCATCTAACTGTATAAAATGTTTCCTGGCTCAGGTGAAGCATATGTGGAACCGAGGCTGACCTGCTGGTATGGAGAACTTCCTTACACATATTCTCACTCCACGATGCAAGCCAACCCTGAGGTTTCAGCCATGTTCTCTTTTCTCTTTTAATTCTTCCTGTACCTTAGAAAAGCAGGATTCAACATAAAAGTAAACCAAGGGGATTATTATAAAAATGCATTATTACGACCTCCTGCAAACTGAATGGGAAATTCATAGAAACAGTTTTTACGTTTGTACGTATAGCTGGTCAAAATATTAAAAGTAGCATTAAAAAAAAAAGCCGATCCCAAAAATTCATATCAGAGTAGATGTAGGCCTATTTTATTGGCTCAGTATTAGTCATATTAATCCTGATCAGATTCTGTACCTTTGTTTATGCTACCTTATCACTTTATGCTGTTTAAGCCAGTGGTCATAGAGGTCATGTAAACGGGCCTCCGCGTCTTGCAGCAATTATTTAAAATAAGCACTGGGAAAAATAGATCGGTTACATGGTCTCATTCACTTGACACAAATATATATTTTTTTTCTATGGTTAAATTTATCTTGGGTCTTGATTTAAAAATATTATTTTGCATATCACTTCAAAATAAAATTAAATACTCAGTATTATTATACCATAGTTGGGATCATGGGCAAAAAAACTGTCTCTCATTTGTCTACACATACCTGACCAACCTTTTTTATTTCTGTCCAATAGTGGCATCCCATCCTTCTGAACCTGCGTCAGGCTATAGAGCGGGAGATCTCTCATACCTTTAACTCATTGCTGTGTAACCTATACCGTGATGGGAAGGACAGCATTGCTTGGCACAGTGATAACGAATTGTCTTTAGGTCCTCGCCCAACCATAGCCTCTTTCAGTCTCGGGGACACAAGAGTCTTTAGCCTTCGGAAGAAGCCTTCTCCAGTAAGTGACCAGTTTTGTTGTACTGATCTTTGTAGCATTCGGGATGTAGCATTTGGGTGTCTTGGTGGTGTCAATTCATTGTCCACAGGTGTGTGGACATCTATATACAAATCAAGTTTGTGTGTTTCAGGAAGAGAATAGCGACTACACATATGCAGAGAAGGTGAAGATACCATTGAGTCATGGAACACTTTTAATAATGGAGGGATGCACACAAGACGACTGGCAGGTATAGAATTACACTGTGGGCAAAAGTATGTGGACACCTGATGGTCACACCCATATGTGCTTGTTGAACACCCTATTCCACCCTTATTCTAGTCTTATTTGAGATGCTTAGTTCCACTGAAGGGAAATCTTAAAAATGCAGCATACAGAGACATCCTATTCAGTTGTGTGCTTTCAACTTTGTTGCAACAGTTTGGCGAAGGATCACGTATGGGCGTGATGGTCAATTGTTCACATACAGTGTATGTAGAACTCTGTGGCTGACTCCTATCGTTTTTAGGAAAGCATGTTCACTAGTTTTAGAGGAAGTCCTTTAAATAATATCTTAATTTCTAATTATACTATATCTAACTATAACACCTAAATAAACAGTTAATTCAAAGCTTTATTGATCGTGAGTGAAATAACAGTTCTGTTTCACCCCTCCTGACATGGATGCTGAGAATCACCTGAGTACCTTCTTGTGCATGTTCACAACAGTCACTCCAATTTTCAGAAGTTTGCAAAAGACACCTACACAAGGCAAGGCATATGGGATGACTCTCAGCCAGCCTTGTTTATGCATGACACCAAATGTGTTAAGCACTCTCCGGCTCTGTCGACTGTGTGTAAATCTTTCCTGCCAGGGTCACTTTTTGTTCTCTCTGCCAACAAGACCTTGGAGAGGAGAGGACATTTTTCAGAATTACAAGCACACAACATTTAGGTCAGAGAAATCCAGTTCTGTGCTCCAACATCCACAAACATTTCATCTCCCTTGCACAAGTCTTAGGCAGGTGTTGGTGGTGGGAGGCTTTACAAATGAAAAAATTGCTCATTGGGCAATGGCTACACCAGATCAGTAGGTCCGAATGACTGTGTCGTAGGGATACAAACTCCATCTGTACCACTGGCCCTCAACCATCTTAGGCCTCAGGACAACATCCATATCAGACATCAACAAAATTGTTGCTGGGACTCAAGAAGGGTTCTGATCAACTTCCTTGTTCAGAAGAACAATGTTTGGTTTTTTTTTTGTTTTTTTTTATCTAATTCCAAATTTGAGGCAATGAAGGGCTGGTCCCTACACCCCCACCTCACCCTCCCTTTTCTCATGTACTAAGGTTCTCGGATATAATTCATGCTGTACAACAGACTGGTTCATATTGGTGGATCTGTGCAATGCTTATTTTCACATTACAACATATGTTTTGATGTTTGACTTCCATCGACAGACTTTCCAATTCAAAGTCCTACCCTTTGAGCTCTGTCTAGTGGCACAGATATTTTTGAGCTGTATGCTTGGGAGCAGTGGCTCAGAAGAGTGAGTCCTCACCATGGACTTAGGTGGCTGGGGAGCATTGTGGAGCCACATGTTTACAGAGGGTGTGTGACCTCCTGGTGTGAGATTGGAACACATCAACAAGCAGGAATTGAGGGTGGTCCCAGCCATCAAGTTTTTCTTATTGGTTCTGAGATTGTTGGTCCACTCAGAAAAGTCACAATCAGATATCACACATCAGGGCAGGATGACTCTCTGTACCTTGTATAGAATTTAGGCCCATCCATGGTTATCAAAATATCACACTCACCTGGCAGACAGGCATCTCACAGACTGTGTTAGACTAGCAGTCTCCTGACTATAAAGTAATGCATGCAAGCATAAATATCTCACTAAATATCTTGTATACATAAAAAGTTTCTATATGCATCCTGTAGTAATGTTGCGGGTAATGCAATGTAAACAGTGCAAGTGATGTGCATTCCAAAGAAAATCTCTTAGTAGATCCTTACTCATGAAATCTTTTTTTTTTTTTTTTTTTTTTTGTCATCTTGGGCTTGAAAAGTTTGATGACCATTGTGCTAGACCATTAAGAGCTTTAACAATTTTGAGTAAAATGGCAAACTGGATACTGTGAAGTAGCCAGTGTGAGAGTGCCAAAACTGAGGTGTATTTTCTTGGTGTCTGTGAGCAATTTGCATTTTGTGCTAATTGTCAACAGACCCCTTACTCATGCCAAAATACAGCAATTTATGGCAGTCTATGCAAAACTTACTAAACACATGAATAGCTTTCTCCAAGAGGAATGGCCTGATTTTAGAAATCTTTCCATGCTGAATATAACTACTGTTTACCAACCACTATTTATATCTCTGGTCACAAATGAATAAAACACCAAGATTGCTTACCCAAGTTATTTACAGAGACATTGATATCTGATTTGTTTTACTTTAATTGAAGAAAATCATTATCCATTCAGCTCTTAATAGCCAGCAGTAGATAATAAGTTTCTGACATTAACTCATATTCTGCCCTAAGGGCTTAATTTAACTAAATAGGGTTTGGTGATTAGACCTTAAATTGTTTGTCAGTTTTGGTATTAAAGTGCCTTATTTCCTATCATTTTATCAGTGAAGGCTTTAAACTAGCTAATTATATTAAATGAGCAGTCAGATAATAGTCTCTTGATCTGGCTATTGTTATTGGTTGTTTAGATGTTAACAATTTTAAAATCTACACTGTTAGATGTCTAGGTATACACACACACAAATAAGTCAAAATTCCTGAAAATCACAGCACACTGAAGGCCTTTGGAATTAACTGACATCTTGAATAGAGTGTGCTAATAAGGAAGAATTGTGCTGTCTTGTTTATTCTGCTGCTGCTGCTGCTCATGTATTCCTTGGTTATGATGGGCAGATGAAGTACATGCAAACTGTAGTGGTAACCTTAAACCATGACTATACATAATGCAATGGTTCTCATGGTGTAAAACCTAGATAACTGCTAGAGATCAGACAGGCTTGTTCATTACGTTATTATTGTCATGTCAGCTAAATACTAAAAGCCTTGGAAGGGTATTCTCCCCTTGCTGCAGAGTTGCTTTGGATTCTGGCACGAATACCAGCTAGAGCAATTTTTCACAGAGCACAAATAAGGGAAAAAGGTCAAGGACATTTTATAGCAACACCTAAAGACTGTCTCTGAGGCTTTTAATTTGATCTTGGAAAGTGTCTGAAAGCACAATTCAGTCAGACACAATTTATGCTGCAGAGCCATAATAAGGTGTACTAATCCAACATGGACAACTTGCTAAAGGATGATTTAAAAATACAGTAAATATTTATAGATGGTTAGAGATCTAGCCTGTTGGAGCAGTGTTGGCAACCTTTGTTGGAGGGAGCTTTGCTGCTGATACAAATTCCCCAGAGACAGAATTGCACTATTGTGAAATTCCAAGTCTACTGGTCCAGACAGGTCACTTAGTAGACAAGCCTTGACTGTGACCGTATGATCACTGTGTGCCCCAGATGAGATGCATGGTTAAAAATGTGTGCATTTGTCTAGCATGCTGTTAATTAAGATCAATATCACTCTAATTATGTGCTAAAACTGTGTACATACATATAGTATATGATATGACTCTCATTTTCTTCAAGGCTCATTTATTCTAGTTGTCTGTGTTCTTTTCATAATTTGTTGGACAGCATCAGGTGGCGAAAGAGTACCATGACCGTGGACCTAGGATAAACCTGACCTTCCGTACAATCTACCCTGAACCGATACACTCCGCCAAGATATGATGGATAATTATAATGGAGAAGAGATGCAAGATGTGGGAAATTGCGGGCTATTTACTGGAGTTGGAAGGGAGGCAATTAACACACATTATTTCAAAACAAATGGAAGTGGTTAACAAGTCTAGCTTGAAACAAATTTGAGTATAGTATTATTGAAATATATGAGTGTACTTATTAGTTTTGACAGATTTTGCTATGTTCGTTTTATTCAAATAGTTGAATAGCTCCTCCGTGTGATACTTATTTTCTTAAAAAGTTTTTTTTTTGTTGTTGAACATCATCTAGTTCAATAAATTGTGGCATATAATATCAGTCATACAGAATTCATTGTGTTGAGAGTGGTTTATAGGCATGCTTTCATGCTGCACATCTTGTAATAGTCAGTAGTTTTACATCATTATATTAACTCCTGTTAAACTAGACTTCTTAATTCTGGATAAATCACGGCTGTAGATAAGTAGGAACTGAAAGGACATCTGCATTCACACATCCATTAAAAAAGTGACACATACCATTCAAAAGTGACACTCATTTATGATTGCATCATTTCTGATTACATGTGATGCTGAACCCAATGTGCAAGTTAATACAGTTTACTGTATTGACCTGTACATGAGGTTCAGTCTCAGATGTGCTACGATTCTGAAACTTATTAAAGCTGAAGGATCACAGTGGCACTTGTGGTTTTAGTAAACTGATTGCCTGGATCAACAGTAATCTATGGTTAGTAAAAAGTGGTGTTTTTTTTTTTTTTTTAATTTTATTAAAGTATTTTTTTTTATTGTTGTTTGAGTTGTTCTTCTCTGTTCTTAACCTATCTGTATGGCTTTGGCAAGTGCTAACTTCTAGTTAAGACTTTAACCAATGACCTTTTCCCCCCCCAAAGCGTTTAGACATTACAAGTGAGAGTAAATCTCCCAGTTTTTCTCACTGTTATCTACTTGCACTGATTTGTTGCAGAACCTTAATTAAAGCTGCATAGTGTACCCTAATACTTCACAGACATTGCTGCAGTCCACTTGTGAGAGCCCATAAAACCTGACTTGTGTTTGGAAAGTCCAGGCCTTGGTCTCTGTTCTGGAATGTAATACTTCATGTTGTTTATTGTAATTGGTCCACTTGGCCTTTTTCTGACGCAACTCATGGTGAGTGTGTGAGAGAGAAAGAGAACAAATTTGCTTGCCTAAAGTTTCAGAAGCTACAATTATTCAAAATAGATGTTTCACTGATAAAACATGCTCTACTGCAATACAGAGCTGTTCTTGTCCAAAAACAGACTTCCAAGTCAGTGTTCTGAGTGAGTGCATACAGCTGTTTCATGCGTCATGTCTCTGTTTTCTTTAAATAGTGGTACCTCTAATGCTCACACTTAGAACTTTACAGTTATTTTTTTCTGTTACTTAAACAATGTGTCATCTGCGTAGTATTGCACCTTGAGGTTTGTCAGTGAGGATTCATTTAAAGTTGGCTAAAACAACTCCAATCACTGCCATTTCCCAATTAGCTGAACACTCAGTTCCTCCATTATAGTATATTAGTGAGAAATGTTTTGGAAATCCCTTGTAATTGTGAATTACTGCATGAATGGCACCTAAATCTAATCAAATCAGAACCTCCAGGATTGAAACTCTGCAATATTTGGAGACGCTTGCAATTTTTCAAAATTACTGCTGAGTCTCTGCTGATTCGGGCATAGATGTGTCGTGTGACGTAAAAGATCTCATTTACCAACAAACATCACTGTGAAAGACCATGCAAAACTATTATATGCAATTGCAATTTTGCCAATTCAAGTAATTTTCTGCAAAAAAGCACAAAAAACTTTACAAATTGTGTCGCAAATTTCAAAAAAAGCCCCAGCAAAATCAAGCATTTTAGGCGGCAACAATCACAACAAAAACTCTGTACGGATTGTAAAATGCTCAGTAATAATAATCATCCTCATCTTCATTTTCGTCTTCATTAATTGCTTTAGGCTAGGCAGGGTGGTGGTGGATCCAGATCCATTACTTGTAACACTGGGCGCACAGTGGGAAAATTCACCACGGATAGGATGGCAGTCCACTGCAGGGCACCATCCACAGACAATCACTCGTGCCTAGGGAACAATCCACCTAGCTGCATGTTTTGGGGAGGTGGGAGAAAACCAGGGAACCTGGAGGAAACCCATGCAAACAGGAAGAACATGCAAAACTCCACACAGACGGTTATCCAAGTCTGGGATCAGACTGTTATTGTAAGCCAAAATATATGATGTATGTGAGTAAAGACTTCTTAAAGTAATATTGTAATTACGGTCAGATATCCAATCATATGCTATATTTTCTGGCATCACTAATGCTCTTGTGGCTGAATTGGCAAATCCCCAGAGCCATGCTCCAAAAAGTCTTCTTAGAAGAAGTTATTATTACAGCAAAGGGGGCTAAATCTGTAAGAAGCACATATAAATGTGATGGTCAGGTGTCCACAAACTTTTGGCCATATTGTGTGTGTGTGTGTGTGTGTGTATGCAATATAGTGTAATATTTCCCAATAAAATTGAAGGTGTTTTCATGACACTGGAAAATGTTACAAAAGGGTTTCTGAAGATTTTGGTTTCTATCTGAAAATAAACAGGAAGATTACTTTACAAATGGAAGGAATTCAGCACCTTTTGCTGCTCTCACCCAGCAGTGGCCATCCTACAAAGTTCAGCACAAGACAACACTAGAATCTTCCAACAAGAGCCAAGAGGGAGAGTTAATGAACTGCTAGATTCAGTTACAGTTGAAACTGCCTTGTTTGTATGCCTTCATGTGTCTACATTAGGAAAAGGTTGAGAAAAAACTGGTATTTGTTGGGGTTGCTGTAAAGGAAACCACTGTCCAAAAGAAACATTAAAACAGTTTGCTGTGGAACTAAAGTTTCTAAACTGAAGATCACATTAATGTTTCACAGCACTCTTTGAATAAGTGAACATTTGAACAATGTTTTGGAAAAATAATATGCTGCATGTCAACACCAAACCCTTATTATAAAATAGCTCTAAAATCTGATTGGCTGAGCTGTGTTCAAAGCCAGTATTAAATCATCAATATACACACACCTGTGACTGTATCATGATAACTGAATTATGTATTAATCGGGCAGATTTTAAACAAACAAACAAACAAAAAAGGAAGACTTAAGCCATTGTTCTGTCCATTGTCTGTTGTGCTGCTTATCAACCAAACGCTATTAATGCTTACAGTTAACAGATTACATTGCAAGGTGGAAGAATTGTTTACGGCAAATACTGTTAATAATATATACAAATTTTATTAACACTGATTAAACATTAACCACATTGTTTTTATCCGAGTATAATAATGGAGACGAGCAATAAACCACTCGAGGCTGGATGCTGCTTTGCATCTTGGTTAAGAACGCTCTTAGATGTGATAAAATCATCCTGTGCCTTATTGCTTTATTCCACCCGGGAAACATGGTAGAGTGATTGATATATATATATATATATATATATATATATAGTGACATCGTTCTCACTCTCACAGTGAATTCCAGGTTGTATGTCAGCTGCCAGTTAGGGAGTGTGTGACCTAAAATATAAAAATGTTCAGTCTGGCATCCTGAGTAGGGACTACATAAGACTAAAACAACATCTGAGTGGTTCAAACAGAAAATTCAGTTGTACAGGCAGATCAGGACAGCCCCATTCAGTAATTGTTTGATCAGCTGTGGTATGTTTTGAACCTTGCTATTGAAGAACTCAAAAAAGAGCCGTTTCTATATGAAAAATGAGCTAAAATTCTTTCTAACTATTCCAATAGGCCGATTATCATCTAGTAAAATGTTTGTTTTAGGTTTTTGCCAATAAAGGAGGTTCCATAAGGGTTCACATTCTTTTTCCATTAATGGCCTTTGGCTATTTAAATCCTCTGTTCAGTTCAGTAGAGGAACTATCTAAATGAACATCAGATCACATTTTAGAAGCATTTTATGCAGGAAGTCTGATAGCTCCAACTCCAATCCCTTTCACACAACTGTAAATAATGCACTTGTGGGTAGACCTATTCTATTCGCAAACCATGAAAGAGGTCCTCGTGCCGTTAGCTTTGTTGCAGTAGTCCCAAATAGAGTTTATTAGCTGCCTTAATGCAAATACAGTATGTGTTTTGCTGAATCTTGCAAGTCACTTTTCCTCTGAATTCAGCTGGCTGATTCCGGTTTCAGTTCTTACGTCAGACTCACACTCACTTCTGTTTCCATCCACCCCACCATCATTAGTTCATTAGTACCACACTGACTGGCATGTAATCAGAGTGCACACCTCTACCCAAACAGAACGCTCTTTGTGATTACTGCCAGATAAGGTTTTTACCCTCCCCATTTCATATGCGTGTTCCACTCTGCCTTCGGGCTTCTGTTCAATGATCATGTGTATTATCCAGATCAAATTAAATCAGCCTGTGTGGACTTAATCAGCTGGATGGAAAATAATATTAATGGGAAACTCGAGGCTTACAAAATGCCATATGTGATCTAAGCCGCCAGCACCACCGTCAGCTCCCCCCTTCCCCTTATACACACAAACACAACACTACCAGGCTTCTCCTGTCTGTGAGGGGAATTCACCTCCCTGTTGAGTCTGCTCACAAAATTCAGAACAGTTCACCACAAATTGCACAGAGTGGTTAGAACACTGAGACCTTTATTTCCTTTATGTGTAAACAAACTTGGTCTTTTTTTTTTAGTTCAGCAATCATAAATAATTTAGACCGCTCTAGTAAGATACTTTGTGGCCTGTTACTTAGCCCAGTAATGATCACTCATGATTCATGTGCCTGATTTTTCTGGAAGCACTCTACACCTGGGCCTCATTTACTTCTGCCATAAAGGTTGAAAGAGATTTCCAGCATTGTTTCTGTCCTTTTTCCTATTTAAATGAATGGAAGTTTATGTGAAGCATGTGTTATTGGTTACACAATACAGGACTACTGTATCCAAGTAAATGAGAGTGCAACATAACACTTCTGATAATCTGAGATGTTGTGGATGACAAAATGGGTTGTATGGGAACAGACTTCTGAGAATGGGATACATTTATAGCATCATTCTCACTGTTGTGTTCTCCACAGAGAATACATACTCTTAAGAGGATAGTTTTACCCTCCCAATAGTTTATCATACACTGCCCTTTCTATAAAAAAAAACAAATGTGCATATGACTCCTAGAGGTTTTTTTCACACACTCCATTATGATAATTTATTTTGTGCAGGACAAAGGTTTTTTTTTGTTTGTTTGTTTGTTTGTTTGTTTTTTGGAAACCTGATATACAGTGTGTCCTTCTGACATTTTCAGAGTTACAGTAGCAATTAACTGAATTCTATTTTTACAGTGCTGGGCTTTTCAGTGACTTATTTGTTATTCATGTTTTTTTGGGGGGGTTTGTTTTCATTTTCATGTCTTCACACAGAATTTTGCGTTGATGCTGTATTCATAAGATTGGACAACATTTTTTTCACAACTTGGATAATGGCTTGGGTGGCACGGTGGCTTAATGGTTGGCATGTTTGCCTCACACCTCCAGGGTTGGGGGTTCAATTCCTGTCTCTGCCCTGTGTGTGGAGTTTGCATGTTTTCCCCGTATTTCAGGGGTTTTCTCCAGGTACTCAGGTTTCCTCCCCAGTACAAAGACATGTGTTGTAAGCTGATTGGTATTTCCAAATTGTCTGTAGTGTGTGAATGAGTATCTGTGTATGCAATTGTGCCCTGTGATAGGTTGGCACTCCATCCGCCTTGGGGCCTGAGTCTCCTGGGATAGGCTCCATGCTTCCCTGTGTAGGATAAGTGGTATAGAAAATGAATGGATAATGGCTTCTTTTTTTTTCAATAAAAAAAACAGTTAATCCTATATACTCAAATTATACGTGGAAAATTCTAGATTCTAGTATCCCAGAGCTCAGCAGGAGTGTTTATGTTGAAGGACGTTCTTGGGACCAGTGCAAAGTCAATCCTACAACCTAATACTACTTTGTTAGTCAGTCCTGATACACTATAGCCCAACTGTACCAAGCGTGGAAACATAAAGCATGAATCACATGTTTGTTTGAACCTATTGATAGATGAATTTTTTCCACAATTTGGGAAAATAATAACTACTTAACCTGTATGAAATAATACATATTGTATATAATTGACCAAAAACATGGTAATTGTGGTAATCTTATATTTTCAGTTTCTTCAAAGTAGCTTTGGTGACAGCTTTGGACACTCTTGGCATTTCCTTAGCAGTTTCATAAAGAGACCAGCTGGGATCCTCTTCCAACAGTCTTGTTGATGTTCCCACGCTTTGTAACCTCTGAGCACTTTGCAAGCTCTAAATGAAAACTCCTTGTGGGAACATTTGTGTTAAAAAACTATATTTTTTAAAAACTAAAACATAGACATCAACTTCACTATGTATTTATTTGTTTTAGAAAAAAATCAAGCACAAGCATGTCTTGAAAAGGTTATTAAAAGTATTATTGTATCGTCAGCTGTGTCTCAGACATTGACATTGAATATTAGGGAAAGATGTTTGGAACTGCAGTAGAACATTAACTGAGGCTCTTGTGGTCTGATATTTAGTTTCTCATGTTGATCTGTGATACAAGAGCTGAAAACAGAACAGGTCAGGGGAATGAAATTTTAAAAATGCTGTTGAGATTATAGTATAGTATAGCAATGTGTGAATGTGCACGTTGCACATGAAAGCATATACTATACGTGCATATACGTGCGACTTTGCCAGCTACAACAACAAGCCATAAATGACTTTAACACATTCTTTTAATACATGATGAAAAACTTCACTCAACTGAAATACAGTGGCTAAAAATATCATGTTTAAGTGAGTGACTATGAATGAAATTAGCAAGTGATTGACACCGAGTGACAAATACCATCCAAAAATAAAGCAGTGCACACATATAGTAAAAGAGCAGCTTTACTCTCAGCCTCTGGCCTATGGAGTATGGGAGGCAGATATATGTGTATATGTGTGTGTGTGTGTGTGTGTGTGTGTGTGTGTGTGTGTTCTGTACACCTTTTGCTTTTTAGGGCTCATCATCAGCCACTTATCTCCTGACTAACATAGTAGTAGATCCTGTTATATATAGCAATGACAGACCTGGACACAGTTCAGAGAGAGATACATAGTGCATGATCATGATGACACTCATTAAGCCGATGACATGCTAGGAGAGGATCTTGTGTATGCATGCTACCATGCCACCCTCCCCTTGAAATGACAAGCTGTACTTAAATATGTCCATGACCTACTTGGTGTATATATGTCAGTAATTTGGAAAAAAAGAACAGAAAAGAAAAGAAAATTAGTGAAGGAAAATGACAAAAACACTGTTGTTTCTGCCAGAGAATATTTTGTTAATGTCACAAAAGTATCACATTTACTGCAAAAATTTAATGGGGCTCCTGCTTTAAAGAGAATCAATAAATAAAAGAAAAGGGAAGCACCCTAAAATATATAAATATGCACTGTTGTTTATATAACTTATACAAGTTGCCTGTAGATATGTATGTGGCCATGACTGTATGCACAGTGTCCTCCCCTTCTCCTCCCCTCCAGCAGTCCTGTAGCAAGCATTTATTTAAGGGGGCTGATTCAGGGGGCCTGGTATGGTAACTGGAAAGATGACTGGTCACAGAGCGAGGGAGGGACTTACAGGAGTGGGGAGCTGTGGAGGGAGTAAGCAGCTATAAAAGCCTCTGCTGGATGTGTTCCTGCTCACGTTGAAACAACCCAGATACAGAGACACTAGCAGAAGAGCTTCTCAGAAACACACTGTGCTGCCCAGCAAGGCACAGAATCCAAGGACTTCTGATGCACTAGCTTTTGTGGAACCAAACGGGAAGCTTGGTAGACTGAAAATTATCACCACATGAGGACATAAAACATTTTGAAGTGCGCTGTGATTTGGGAGTGCTGCAATCTGTGAGTACACTTCAACACTTTTGGAGCAGCAAGAAGAAAAACAGAGAAAATTCGCTCTGGAATCTTTAAAAAGTGAAAAGAGGAGAGAAGGAGAAGCAACTAGTGCACCGCAAAGGATAAACACACAGCGTTTCGCATCTTCAGCGATGGCTGTACGTCCAGTGGAGACAGTAGGTTTCCATATGCTTCCTGCTCACTTGATGGCTTCTGCAATGGAAGAGTTCCCACAGCAGCTCCCTGTACCCAAGGGCCCAGCTCGGGGCCGCAGTCGTCCCAAGCGACCGCGAGAGGCCCGCTTCAAAACTCAGCCAGTGACCTTTGCAGAGATTGCAGAAGTAGAGGAGGAAGGAGCTTCACCACTGGAGGAGGAGAGAGCAAGGCGCTCCTTCTTGCAGTCACTGGAGAGCCTGAGGAGGAGCACACAATCCCTGCAACACACAGGAACCACACAGAGCGGCAGAACCAGCACACCAACACAGGCTAGCCTGGACTCAAGTGACTCAGACTCAGCCCAATGAGAGAGAGAGAGAGGGGGTGGTGGAGAGAGAGAGAGAGAGAGAGAGAGAGAGAGAGAGAGAGAGAGAGAGAGAGAGAAAGAGAGAGAGCTCTGTCTTCTACATGTGATCTGCTCTTCTGTTGTAAAGCTTACATACTGGACTGGACTCCAGTGTGCTAAGCTCTTTGCACATAATCTTTTGAAGCTTTTGCAGCTATAACATAGTTACAGTATTTTATACACATACTTGTGTCACTCCAGTCAAGCGACAGCAAGCTGAATAGTTTATGCTTCTTAGTTGTAGCGTTTAAATTTTTATTATTTTTTTTAAACTACTTAAATACCTTAAATATTCCAGAAATATTGGCTATACTTGAGGCCTATTATTCATCATGGGGTTTGAAATGTTGATATATTCTAGTTACAATTCCACTGGACAAGGCAGATGGTTTATCACTGTTTATCTTCGCCACTTTATCATGATTGTGCAGTCAAGATTGTCGAGTTATTGATGGAAAAACTGAACCCAATGTGTAAACACCACATTCTGAATAGGAGGTTTGTTCATTACTTGAGTCTGCCAGAGTAGTACATCTACTAATGAACTCAGATGTTGATCTTATTAATAACAGTGAAATTAGAAATGTTTTGTTGACACTGTTGACTTGTAAGGTCACAAGAAAAAATGAAATTATGTGTTTATACTATTGTTTTACTTTTACTATCTTTGCCAAATTATTTCATACTTATTTTAATAAAAATATATATGTATATATAAATATAATGTACACCTGTGACTTTGCCCTTAAGTTTGGTATGTCTGTTATTTTCACTTATCTTTACTTAGTCTATAGCAGAGTTCAGCCAAAAGGGTGGCACAAAAGGAAATATTATGTAAGATAACCAAGGGTGAAAGCATGAGAAAACAAAACACAGATATGCAAACAGATATTATAATGTTATGAGAGGAACATATAAATCGTTTTACGTTTAAAGGTTTTAAATGGTCTTTTTGTTTGTTTGTTTGTTTTAAGAAGGTGTGGGAGCTGTTGATTTTGTCATTAAATTGAATATAAACATTTTAGGATCACATTTAATCAGACTGCATATTCACAGATTATAAAGCTGTCTCCCTTCATAGATACGTAGCTATCATGGTTTATGAGGCCTCACTGCAAAATATGATATCTTAACAAGTGATGATATCCTGAATAAAAGAAAAATTATTTCATATTTCTTATAATGAGATTATTATCCAACAAATATAAGACCATTAAGCCTGCTTCTAGACATATTTACTACTTTCAAGCTTAAAACTATCTTATTCGATTTGCAGATCATATTGCATCCTTCTAGAAAATAATGCTTGAAATAAGCACACTTATCTGCCAGTAGAATAGGACAGTGTCAAGCAATGTCAAGAAATGAGTAAACATATATAGAAATAGGCTTTATAATCTAATATTTGTTTAAAAACAATCTAATAAAGAGAAATATTCATTTGATTTGCCTATATTCAAGCATTCATATATCTTTTGTTTGTTTGTTTGTTTGTTTGTTTGTTTTTGCAGTGCATGGTTGAGCCATTATCCTTAGTGTGAAAACACATTTCAACAGACCCTCTCTGGACACTTGACCCATAGACTGATCTGTTTCTTGTGGGACAGTGTGGATAAGAGCTAAAAATAGCTTCAATTTTAGACATCTGATCTAATTACATTACAGAAAAACATGCTTTTGCAACCAACAGAAGAGACCACTTTAGTGTGACAAACAATGCTGTGTTTGTGTTAACTGTGCAAATCCTATATATAATATCAGTAAATCACTCATCTGACAATAAGACACCTAAAAGATGGTCAGAAATTTGCACAAATACAGTGTATATACAGTACTGCTTGCGCACCTTGCACACCTTTTTCTGAATGTACTCTGACAAGCAAAAATCTGATCTAATAAACGTTTATCTAACAAAGTTGCTCTAGTTAATAAAATTTCCCTCTGTGTGCTCATATAGCCCTGTAACCTACTTTTTATACAGTTGCCTTGGTGATGAAATATCATGTCTCAAAATTGTCAGAAAAACAAACCCAGTGTTCTGCTTCACACAGTCTGCCCTGTACACTGCAAGTTCTATGTCTCAGCATGAATGCAGCAGCAATTCATCACTAACCAGCTATTATGTATCCCATATATTCTTGCTGTAATCTTTAATAGGAGATTTTGATCTCATATATTATATACTTTATGTCTTCTTCTGTTTCTGGACTGTTGCCTAAAGCCTCATGTGTCCCTGAAAAAAGAAAAGAAAGAAAAACATTCTCCAATTTATAAAACAGCATGCCTGTAGCAGGCAGTTGAAATGCTACTCCTAGTCTTAGTTATGCCACATGCTGTTCTTTATGAAGTTCAGTCTAGATTTACAGCCTCACTTGTGTATTAAATGGTCACTGACATACTCACATCAATGACAGCTGTAGTCACTGATATAGGACTACAGGATTGGAAAAAAAGGATTAGGGAAAAAAAAGTCTGATTATTGTACTGACTTTTTATCCATAGAGACTTTCTGGAGTGCATTTTAATCTTTAGGGTTAATGCATCACCATAGTCCAGTCCAACTTGGTGAGTTTATAATTGTCTGATCAAGTATATAGACCTGCACCAGGACTGGCTATTGAGAGAAGTGCAATGACTCAGGCTTGTGCCTTTGATAGACATCTGATGTAACTGTGTATGCCAAGGGGCAAGAAGAATTAATCATCCATGGTGGATTGGGAATTTGTACTGTTTTCTCATTTAGAAATAGCAAGCAAGTCCTTCTGTACAAACACTGTGTGCTTCAGAAGTTAATTTACCATATTAGGAGTTAAAGCACACAGCAATGCTGTGATTTTAGTTTGACTGATAAAAGCTCCTGGTTCCTATAGACTGGATGATAAAACAGTACACTGTCATGTACACTAACATACAGTATCTCACAAAAGTGAGTATGATGAGACCAAGATAAACTTATTTGGTTCAGATGGTGTCAAGCGTGTGTGGCGGCAACCAGGTGAGGAGTACAAAGACAAGTGTGTCTTGCCTACAGTCAAGCATGGTGGTGGGAGTGTCATGGTCTGGGGCTGCATGAGTGCTGCCGGCACTGGGGAGCTACAGTTCATTGAGGGAACCATGAATGCCAACATGTACTGTGACATACTGAAGCAGAGCATGATCCCCTCCCTTCGGAGAAGCATGATAACGACCCCAAACACACCTCCAAGACGACCACTGCCTTGCTAAAGAAGCTGAGGGTGAAGGTGAGGGACTGGCCAAGCATGTCTCCAGACCTAAACCCTATTGAGCATCTGTGGGGCATCCTCAAACGGAAGGTGGAGGAGCACAAGGTCTCTAACATCCACCAGCTCCGTGATGTCGTCATGGAGGAGTGGAAGAGGACTCCAGTGACAACCTGTGAAGCTCTGGTGAACTCCATGCCCAAGAGGGTTAAGGCAGTGCTGGAAAATAATGGTGGCCACACAAAATATTGACACTTTGGGCCCAATTTGGACATTTTCACTTAGGGGTGTACTCACTTTTGTTGCCAGTGGTTTAGACATTAATGGCTGTGTGCTGAGTTATTTTGAGGGGACAGCAAATTTACACTGTTACACAAGCTGTACACTCGCTACTTTACATTGTAGCAAAGTGTCATTTCTTCAGTGTTGTTACATGAAATAATCAAAATATTAAATTCAATATTCAATTATAATCAAATATTTACAAAAATGTGAGGGGTGTACTCACTTTTGTGTGATACTATATATCAGCATGTATATGGCATTGTGTTAATAACGTATGCCTTTTACTTCTATGTCTGTGTGGAGTTGTATATACTCACTTTCTGTGCTTCTAACCTAGATTCTCACACACCACAGAACAGAACCTTCACATGTGCTGGGCTGGGACCAAGAGACAGATTACCTGGAGCATTATGTTATTCTCTCTCTCTCTCTCTCTCTCTCTCTCTCTCTCTCTCTCTCTCTCTCACTCTCTCTTTCTCTCACCACCTCTTTCTTTCTCAGATCTGTAATACAATAGAATAATCTTCTCCCACACACTGTTCTATCAGAGGAACACAGTGAAATGGCACAGTGAACAGAAGGTTCACTTACTTATCTCTCATCTCGGATCTCGTTTTCTCAAATCATGATGAGGGCAATATGCAAGGAAAGACATAAATGGAGCTCTCAATATGTCATGAGGTAAAATAGTTCATATGTATAGGAAATCTATCTCAGTTACTGTGCTGTATTGCTGAAGGAACTTGTTTTTGGTAGTCAAGGTTTGAAACTGAAATTCATATCCAAGCTTGAGCATGCAAAGTAACAGTTTAGTCTCTCATACACTCGTATACAAAATCCAACCCATGACAAGTGCCCACAAGTTATTTATATTTGGGGTAGAGAAAGAGAAGCTTCATTAAGCTTTTCAAACAGAATTTAGACAAAGGACCTTGCACCATTATCAACTAGCTCCTCTTGGTCAGTCATGTAAACAGCCAGTGATGAGAAATGATTGCAGCCAGTGTAGAAGATCAACAAAGAGTAAGACCTAAAATCTTCTGTGGTCTTGGTAATAATCATAAAAAGCTACTATGGGTTTGTTTTTAATTTAAGAACACGCTTTTAGAATTATGCTGCCCATTTGTTTTTTATTGATTTATTTCAGTCTTCAAAATGCAGTCAGCCACTTTTGACAGGGAATGATGAGAGACTTAGGAGTCTAATGTGTAATCAATCATTTTGACAGTAAACAGCCTGTTCCCATGAGAAAGGAAAATGGCTTTTCATGACACTGACTAGTTTTGTGTAGTGCTGACTCACCTTTTCCATTTATGTCATTTTAGATCCGACATGGTATCAGTTCAGATCTTCCTGTGAGAACCATTTTATTTTTTAGATACGATTCCTGCAACACATTAGGACGCTCTTTTATAGGAACTGGTAGTCAGTCTTGTAAAGGACAGCCACTTTTTCCCTTTTTTCTGTATAATTGTGTTAACCATAAACTCCATGGAACTTCTCTTTCAAAACCCTACAGCTGTTTGGGATACTTGTGAGTCCTTTGTCTGCCAGAAAGCCAGTGTTGGGTTCGTGTGTAAGGCCCAGTGTCCATTTGACCCCTTTCCACATTTGAGATATCTGAAATACTGGTTAATCTCTCTTTTTCTCTTTGAATTTTGTTGCCTTTCCTCATTTAGTGTCAAATATGCAAATATTTCTTCTTACAGCTTGTACAAACAAGCCATAATAAAGGTTTACTGTTTTAAGCTGTTCTTTGCTGTTTTTTTGTGTATTTAACTGTGGACATAATTTTGACCCATAATATAATGGATGTAACATTTTTTTCCAACATAATAGGAGGGTTAAAAGAAGATTGTAGATATATTATGCATCTTTATACCACAGCGCCATTGATATCTTGATTCTGATTAGTCAGAAAGTGTTCATTTTCCATAACAGAATGGCTGACAATAGTTTCAGCTGCAAGGCAAATCACCTGTTTATACTCATTCAAATTTAAAATTCAAAGTTATAATTTCTATAGTAACAACTTACACAGGGTTTTGTATGGAGGAGATTTCAAATAAAACACTTCAGCATGTGCTGTTATTGGAAACTAATCAACTTAATTGTTTGTTTTTCTATAATAGATAGCCCCATTTTGTATTATTCACTGCATAACAGTGAGTCACATTTAAATAGCTACACTTTTAGAAATCAGAAATTTAGGTCACATCTATAATCCCCTTAAAGGTTCTTCAGTTACTTTCTCTTGATAAACCATTAAATATTGTATGTATAACCCTATGACTGGGAAGCCTTTGACTCTCCAAAGAATTGTAGTAGAACATAAGATTTCTTTAAATATGTGCTATGCCTTCAGTCAGAGGCAGAACATGTCAAATATCATTTGTTCTTTCATCTTGATTAACCAATTTATCTGGAGCATTTCCAAGGAACACTGAATGCAAGGTGGGAATGCACACAGAATGGAACACCAACCTATCCCACGCCCCCAACGCACAAAGTCAAAGAACTGAAGTTATATAACTGGTTTGCAGTTTTAAACTGAGAGGGATTTTTTTTCTCTATTTTTTTTTTTATCCATTCTCATTTTACTTGTATTTTATTAAAATGGTATAAAATTGGACTTTGTGGTTAGCACATTTGCCTCGAACCTCTGGAGTTGGGGATTAAAATCCCCCCTCTGCCCTGTGTGCACTGAGTTTGCACGTTCTCCCTGTGCTTCGGGAGTTTCCTCCTGGAACTCTGGCTTCTTCCCCCAGTCCAAAGACACGTGCTGTAAGTTGATTGGCATTTACAAATTGTTCACAGTGAATGAATGTGTGTGTGATTGTGCCCTGCAATGGGTTGGCACCCAGTCCCCCACCTTGTACCCTGGGAGAGGCTCCAGCTCCCCATGACCCTGTGTAGGATAAGCGGTATGGAAAATGAACAGATGAATGAATTTTAATTTGTTTTCAGATTTGTATAAGAAAGACTGTGTGCCAGTATTACATTTCTTCACCTGTGGAAAGATGAATCATTGTACATAATAATGTAATCATTTTAATGTTAAGGGTATTTTTAAATTCAATTTCAAACTACTCATATTTTAGCTGAACATGTACTAAATATTAAACTAAATATTCAACAGTTCATCATTACCACAGCTCAACACAAACTAGTCATATTTTGGCTTTATCTGCATAGCATTGCATTATGTCATGGAATCCTTCAGTAAACATCTGTACCGATGAGTAGACATTCTTTGCTTTATTATTTACAATATAAAAGAAAATGAGTAAAGCAATTAACACAGACTTTTAAAAGTCAAATTCAATTCTGAAATGCTGTACAGAGTGACCACAACTTTTCCAATCACAATAAGGTGTTGTTCATGCATCAGTTACTAAAGCTTTCCAAACACCAAGTGACAGATTTATTTCTTTTAACTGTATTTTACTTGCAAGTTCTTGAAAAGCCTTTGAGATATTTTAACTGATCTTTGATAATAAAGATCTTAGGGAGTGGGAAATGTTCATCAGTCAGTCACTCAGCTCTTCCTCATCACTGAAGTATGTGCTCTTCTTGATCCTGGGTTTATACGAGCTGTCTGATGTGGAAGTGTGGCTCGAGTCTCCTGCAGTCTGCTTCCTTCGTCTGTCTTCCTCTTCAATCCGAGCTTGCTGAAAAGCAATGGCCTGGCTTAAACTGTCCAGTGCAGGGTCTTCTCCTTCATCTTCGCTTTCCTCGGGCTCAACCTCGTCGACGTGCTTCATCATCAACTTCTTCTTCTTCTTCTTTTCCTTTTTGGGTGGAGGCTCTCTTTCTCCGAGCAAATTGTTTGGGCAGGAGTAACTCAAGTGACCGTCTTCGCCACACTCGTAACACTTGGACTTGTCGGTGTAGTTTCTTCTCCTGATGAACTCTGCAGCTCTTCCGTTATCAATAGCGATGCTGGCCTTCACCGTCCTGCCGAAGAGCTCCTTGTGGTTCAGAGACCGAGCACAGTTATGAGCAGACTCCCTGTCCAGGAACAGCACAAACGCGACACCTTTACTCTTCCGCGTTTGTTTGTCCTTCACAATCGTCACCTTAACAACTTTGCCGTATTTCGTGCATAACTTGTGCAAGTCGTTATTAGTCAGCGAAAACGGCAGGTTAGAAATGTAAACAGTGCTTTTACTCGGGGCCAAACCGCCACTCATTTTTCACACACTGTCTTCGTTTTTGTGTAAATACGTTTGAACCGGAAGCGGAAATGACGAACCTCTCACTAGAACAAGTATTTGTTTACTCGTCGTATTATTGGCTCATGGGTTGTCAGTTTATTTGTTTTTTGTTTTAAATTAAAAACAGAGCAAGTAACAAACACAGAATAGCATACAATAGTACAAAATAAATAAATTAACAATGTATTCAAGACCTTTGTTAGCATTGTTTTCATAATACACAACGATATATTTTAATGTAAAATAGTATTTAATCTTTACTAAATTAAAGATAAATTCTCCCAATTATTTGCAAACAAAAGGATGTACGTTTGTAATCTCCCAAAATACGCTTTTCTTCCGCAAACGTTTCAAAGAATCAAAAACAGCACTCCGTTTCCTCTCTCTCTCTTTTTTTTTTTCAAAAGACGTTATTCGGTTTGATTGACGTTA
This sequence comes from Ictalurus punctatus, assembly GCF_001660625.3. NCBI lineage: Eukaryota > Metazoa > Chordata > Actinopteri > Siluriformes > Ictaluridae > Ictalurus > Ictalurus punctatus. The sequence goes on from NC_030429.2 coordinate 18,298,146, forward strand.
CACTGAGCCTATCATAGGCGGCGAAATGAATGACGCAGTGGAACAGACGCTTCAGCCAATGACAGCTCGATTTTGGAAAGTCAACTCTGAAGCGCCAAGTGTTTGAGTTCGGCAAACGAAGGGAGAAAAATGGCGATATGAATTCGTTATAAATTGTGCTTTTAATGTAACGTTTTATACGTAGTACGTATATTTCATTCCGTGAGGATGTTAAAAATTGTTGTTTTTTATAGTTCGTGGTAAATGTAGACCTTTAGATACTTTACAGCAAGTTAGTTGTGTTTGAGTTTGTTTAGCTACTGTGCTAACATAACGTTAAGATGTTGCTAATGGAGCATGTCACGTAGCCAGCTAAGTAAACTAGACTTATTGAAAAATCCAGCCATGCAGTCTCCACTTTTATATGTGTTTAGTCGAGTCAGGTACATAGATTTAACCAATACTGACATTATTTAACATTATTAATGCATTTCCAACCATTTTACGATGGCTGCTCATAATGTTGTTTTTGCTATCGACGTGGACTATCAGTCTGAAGAGCTCCACCTCCCAAGAGACTTGTATCTGAGTTCTTTAAAGCAATGGATATTAAAAGTTCTGCTTTCCTTGGGTAGTAAGTATGGTTTCGAGAACGTGCGATGGGGTTACAAGTTTTTCCATTCAAGAACTGTAAAAAGTGCCAGTCTTATAACAAGAAGCACAGATTTCAGAGAACTTCAGGAGAAAGCGTTCAGTGAATTTGAGGTGGAATTTGTCCATAAAGTTGGTGTCGATCAAAAATCCTCTGGTGAGCAGAACAGACTGCGACCGAGCCCAGCCGTCTGTGTGCAGAACACACTAAAGGAGATCCTTTTGGACTTCCAGTGGGACAGACCAGACATAACTTCTCCCACGAAACTCTCATTGCGACCCAGGAGGTTAACCAGGAGCACAGCAAATATTCCTTTGGCAGATGATGATACTTCATGCCAAGGACAAAATGTTGTGTTCGTGGTCTCAGCATGTCCTTATTCCAGAAAAGAGGTGATGGAGTTTTTGCAGCTGCGCAGTGGTGACGTTGGAAGTCCGAAGGATTTAGCTGAGCTTATTGTACCAAAGAGTCTAATGGACATGCTGGTTCATCAGAAAGTTGGCCTGCACTGGGCCGATTGCAGTTCTCATGAGGTATGTTTAAACCTTTTTTAATAATGTGGCCGTTTAAACTGCATACGTATATCAAACAACCACTTTGTGTGATGCGAAGCACTTTTTCGGCAGGTTAATGATGAGACTGATGAGTACACTGGCTTGAAGACCGTCATGGAGGCGCTGCAGCCAGTAGCTGGAAAAGTGATTCCTGTACTCATCCCTGGTATGAACCTGAAACATAAAGATCCTAACCCAAGCACAAGGGAAAACAAGGGAGCGCTTGCCTTTCCAACTGGCTCAAGTACAGCATACATTTTGTCCTCTGAAAAGACCTACAAGCGAGCCTTTCCGGCTCTTGTAGGAACGCTTTGCTGGGGTGCAGGTAATGAATATTGGCCCAGAAAAGTCTGTTTTGACATAATTATGAATCTCATGTAGTTTAACTTTGACACCAGTATTCCCTTGTGTTACCAGATGAGGACAAACAGACCTGTAGTGTTTCACTGGAGCCGGTGTCGTGCAGACAGAGGCGTCTGTGTGGTCCTGTAGAGGTGACTCTCAGAAGCGTGCTTCTCGGCCTGGACACCTGCCGTCTCAAACAGTCCGCTTCAGAGTGCTGGGTCCTGTTTCGTCCAGAAAAATCAGAGCAAGATCAAGTTGCTTTTCAAAGTCTCTTCAAGGAGCTTTTCATTCTAGCTTCTGACATGGTAACAACATTTATCTACGCATAAGCTACTTTAAAAGCAGTCGTGAACTGAAACAAGCCATAGCGCTTCTTTGTGACATGCCTTATTAGGATTGAACACACATAGTGCTAAAAATTTTTTCCGCGTTTGGACAGCTTGCAGATGTCAGTGAAGGAGGTCAGGTCCACTCTGCAGTACTGTCAGTATTGTCCTCCAGTCTGGCTCTTCTGACAATTCTCCACAGTGAGGAGGCTCTGAGTACATGTCTTGTCCCATCAGAAACCACAGATCTTCCTGACACCTCAGATCTACCGGAGATTGTCAGTAGTGTTCTCAAAAATATCATGGAAGATGAAGATACCTCAGGTATGTACGTCACAAATGTTTTAATAAGCTGCTATGACTTTTTTCCAATGGCAAAACACAGACTCGCTCGAGATATTAGGTGTAACTAAGAAGCTAACATGCTTCACCCCTGCAGCAATGTTAAACTCTAAAGCTGCTTTCACATGGTTTAAATCAATCCCTAGTGCATTTCCCTGTTTAATCAGATGGTGTGAACCAAAGTAATCTCTCTAAGACTGCTGGTCGATGTCTACTCCCAAGAAAACTCTGTTGTGGTTAGATTGTAGTTACCATATTTTTGATGCACTAAGGGTTGTGTATAGGCTTTTTTTATTTTTTTCGACACATGAACTGGATGTAAGGGATGATGGCAGAATGGCTGTCAGAAATCTAATCTAGCTTGCTGCAGAATTGCCATGTGTTCTTTATATTGGAGCTGAAAATACTAATGTCCTACAGTTATTTATTATTTGTGTATTATTTATGATTTCTATGTGCATTTGAAAGGTCTGTTTATCTTTTCCGTTTCCATATTTCTGATGAATTAAATAAATTATTTGGTCTGCTCAAATCTGTGCAGTGTGAAAGTAAATTGGACCAAGTAGGAAAAAACCCCCCAGAAGATTAAATTTTACTCGGACTATGCAAACGAACTAATAACTTAAAAAGGGGTCTTAGTTGACTTGGATTGTCTTGTCTATACCCATCATGTTACATCCTAAGAATTATGTTGTGGAAGAGGAGAGGAGCAGTATCTAGAAGCAGTAAATATTCATTTTTAATGCATTTTGAAATAACAATTGCATTCCCCAGAACAACCGAGTCCACATCAGATTCCTGAATGGGCAACACAAGAGCTTCAGCAGTGGACTAATCTAACAACAGAGCTTACAGAGGGCTGGTTTCCTCTATCTGACCAATCTGGGATTAGTTGCCATTTAATGGAGTCAATGAGGTGTTATTTCTTATTTGTTACTATTAGAAGTGCTACTATAAGTCTTATTATCCATCGAGCCATTTGATAGAAGTTGATTAGGAGTTGTTTCTACAATGAGTAATAATAAAATGATTATTATTAAGGCATATGCCACTTACTGCTTCACCCCCCCGTAGGCTTCTGCATGCTGCTCTAGAGGAACAAGAACAAACAGAAGATGACACTCAGGAGCAGGAGCTGACGAACAGCCTAGCAGAGCTTTATCAAAACAATAAAGATGGACCCAGCAGTGGTTCGAAAGGCAAAAAACGTTAGTACAGCCCTAATAGCTATTGATATTCTAATATTTGATCCAGTCTATTATTATTTAACATGGCGGGTACAGTGCAGTGAAAAAGTATTTACCCTCACCTTGTTCCTCATCCCTTCTGGAATTTCAACTTTGGCATAGTATGTTACTGGGAAAGGCCTTTTAACCAAATTCATGCTCTCGAAAAAGTTCTATTTAAGTGTTTATTTGATTGAACAGGGTCTGCAGTAATCAGGCCTGGTTGTGTCTTGTCCAGCTGAACCCCATTATGAATGCAGTTTCATAGATTTGGGAAATTAGTAGCTATAAGGGCAGAAACATTTTCACACAGGCCCAGTTGGTATTGGATAACTTTATTTTTTTCGCTTCAGTAAATAACATGATCATTTACAAACTGTATTTTGTGTTTACTCAGGTTACCTTTGTTTGATCTTAGATTTTGTTTTCATTTCTGAAACCATTTAGTACGAGATATATACACAAAAGCAGGAGAAATCAGGAAATACTTTTTCACAGCACTATATATAATCTTTGGAAATATTTGTAGGGGCATTATTTACAAAACCTTTATGATTTTGAAATTCAGTTTGCATGTTGAATACGAACAGTTTACTAATGACCTCGGTTCTGTAGGAGGTACTCAGCGTACACCAGTTCGCCAGAAGATGAAGACCATGAGTCGCTCTTTGCAGATGCTGAATGTTGCTCGCTTCAATGTAAAAGCACAAAAGAGTCAGACAGAAACCGATTTTTCCAGCTCTTCCAAAGGCACAGGGAAACGAGGCAAGAGATGCTCCAGGGAAAGGACCAGACCTGGTCCCATGCGTGAGTAATAAAAAAAGTTTTAAGTATATTATAAAATGAATTTTTCCTTTTGTTTGGTTTTATTTGTACTGTATTTGTACAACTCTTGTAATTTTTGTGAGTCTGTTTTTGCTAGGAAGATAGCCTTAGATGCTGACATGGCATTAATAGCTACACTATTACTATAAAACGAATGCTCATGTGAATTTACAGTGGCTCTGAAAGTAATGATTTGTATATGTAATTTATCCTAGATTTTAAAAACGAAGAGGAACTGCTTTCCCATTTGAACCTGAGGTATCAACAAGCTGTGGAGGATAAGAGCCTCGCTCTCATCGCTCAAGTGCAGGATCTGCTCTCAGTGGTGGAAACCTTCATTGATAACATTGATACCGGGGTGAGCAAGACCAATTAGATGTGTCATTACAGACACTGTAATGACATTGTCTGCTTTAGTGAAAATGTTTGTAGTTATTGACCATTTTATCGTGTCTTCATTGGCAGGCTTCGTTCTTAAATATAATCAAGAAGAACCTCTTAAAAAGCACACAGTCCATTCGTCAGCTCTATGGGAGTACTGCAGATGCTGAGAGTAAAGTCAGAGAGTATGTGTTGCTCTTTTGTTAACATCTTAAATAAACAATTCTGTCTTAAGGATATTATAGATAGCAGAAACATTTATTATTATTATTATTATTATTATTATTATTATTATTGTTGTTCACTTGTGGAATAATGCAAAAACTTTTTTTTTAATCTGTTACCTCTAAGTTGTCAGCTACAGGTAGTTCTCAGACTTGAGCTGTGCAAACCACTGTCTTCAGATGATCAAGATCATATGGAGCAGATGGTGGAGGAGGTAAGAAGATTTTGCTGAAAGTAGTAAAGATTAGGCATTGTTTTGTTTCTAATTATAATGTGCTAATAATGGAATTTAACCTAAGCAAAACATCCCACTGTAATGAGCTTTCCGTTGGGATTCGTCTTAGGTGGCTGGAATGCTGCGGGTGATATCTTTGACAAAAGACCCTGTTTACCTGTCAAAGTTCATGCAGGAGGAGGTTTTGCCAGTGTAAGTACTTGAACTCTGATGGAATACAAATTGTGAAGTTGTAATTAAAGTTGATTCTGTTCTAACTAGAAATGGTATGTTTTATAGGTACCTGACTGGCATACCTAAGGTCCTGGCAGATGTCTACCACAGTCTTGGAACCCAGCTGCCTGCGGTACTAGTTGCAGTCCTGCCTGCTGATTTTTTTAGTGATGACTCAATGGCAAAGGAAAGTGTTTCTGTAAGCCCCTCACCAGTGTCAGCCACACAGAGCCTGGTCTCCAGTGTCGGAGATCAGCTTGAAGAGTTACGCAATCGCTCCGCTAAAAAGAGAAGGTGGGTAACAAACAGAAAGAATATTCTCTTCACATGTTGATGACAGAATTGTGTATAATGCACTGTTCGTTTACTATCAGAACCAGCATGCTTACACGTCATAAGAGCATGACGGAGGCCCCACAGAATATCCGGCAAATAGAGATTCCCAGGAAATCCACACGACAAGTGAGTATAGTTCGGTTTTAATGTTTTTGATGCACTTTTGACTGGGAAAATCACGGCCACTGCTTTACTCTATCGTGACAGGCCAAACCAAAGGAATATATTCCTCAAGGAAAGCTCAATGTAGGAGGCCAACCATCTCAAAAACAAACAGTTGAAGGCATGTAATGCAAAATCTTATTGCTAAATACTTCAGGCTTTAAGTATAATGTTTTGTAGTAGACAAATGTATTGCCTTTCTGTAAACTATCAACAATATTTTGCAGAAGTGACAAAGGTGAGGAGAAACCTCTTTAACCAGGAGACAATGTCCTCCTCAAAGAAAGCGAAAATGCCTCGGAGCCAGTCTGTATCAGCGGTAGATGTAATGAAGAAACGGAAACGATCACAGATGGAATGTGGTAATAAACATTTGCTATTGTTGTCAAAGAATATAATATGAGACAATACATCTTTTGATGAGTGTATTACTTTATTATTATTATTATTATTATTATTATTTTAAAAACAGTTTTCCAATTACAGGACAACACACTTTACTTACAAAAAAAGTATCCGAGACCCCCCTGCATAAGCAGGTATCAAATCGTCTATTATATAGACAAAGGAATAGCAGGTAAGTTTCACAAATGAAGCAGTAATGCTGTTTGTCATGACATTGAGCACATGGTTCTTGAATTATTCTTTTAACTCAAAAGGGTGAATCAGTAGTGCATGTCTTCTTTGTCAGGAATTCTGGTGACACTGATATGGTGATTGTTGAGGAGTCTCCAGTTAAACCTGCTACGGGTCAGTTACTTTTATTTATCGTAATGGTGTATGTTAAAAGAAACATTTTGTTAAGATCTTTGTTTTATTTTTATCTTGACATCCTTTTTTTTTGCTAGATTTGAGGAGGAGTCCTAGAATAAAAAAACTTGCAAGGAGACATTCCAGTGTCTTCTATTCAAGCTCACAACCACGCTCTCGAAATTTGGATAGAGCCTTGTCCTCCTCACAGCTCCCAGTCTCTGAAAGTAAAGGTGAACAAGAACATGTTGTTTTTGGATATGCATTATTTTTCCATTCTTACTGGGACCATAACACACATAGTAGATAAGTATTGATCTTTAAATTTTAAGATCTTGATATCCTCTGAGGTTATATAATAATATTTGGTTTTTTTTTGTGCTCACAATTGTAGGTGCTATTAATATTCAGGCTGTTAAGTCACCAATGAGACTTCTTTTTGGTGCTGCTGAGTCCCCTGCTCGCCCTTCCACATCCAAATCTATCATTAGAGACGCTGAAGTTGATCGGCTCGGGTCGACAGATTCTGTCTTTGAGGTAATAAATCTTCCAACACCAATGAACATACAAGGTTGTGTATTTTGGCGGTTCTCCTCACATTACACTGTGGTTCTACTCTGCCGGCAGAAAGGAAATAAGCATTTTTCGATCCGTATAAACAAGCAAATTATTTTATTGCCAAAAGTATGTTATAAGTTTAGTCAGGACACTGTTGGCTTTCTGTGTGTGAAGTGTTTAGCTACTGCTGAACAGGGAGATCAGAACAGATCTTATTAATCTTTTGCCTTTTACTAAAGATTTCCGTGGGGTGGAAAAGGGAGGGGATTGAGCCCCCTGATGGGCAAACAGTTCACACCTCTCCACAATAACATTGGTACAGAGCTAAAATGGACAGCACAACAAAAGCTTTTTTTTTTTATTGTAAAACGGCATATACAACTGCCACAATAAGATTATAACATTTAAATCCAATATCAGACTACAAAGACGAAAATTCAGTTCATTCCTGCTTTTTATAAAGCATGCACATTTTTATTGTTATATAGTCCATCAGCGTTATTGAAGGGAAAAAAAATGCAAAGTTCCACATTTAGTCACAGATGTCATCTTTGAAATGCATTAAATGTTTTGGTATCCCACGCCTCTGGATTTTAGTAATTAGCCATACATTGTAGTTACACACATTCGAAAATAGTGCTATCTGCCTTGGCTACGCTGACTAAACCGTGGTGCAAGTTTTAATAGGTCAGTCTTACTTTATTGACACCCACATGACCCAATTGTAGAAAGTTTTAGATTTCACACAAGACCTCACTTGCCAAGATTTACCTTTGTTTAGATAACCTCAAACAGAATTTTAGTTGTTGAAGATAACTCCTTCAAATTTTGGATGCTTATAGTCCGGCGTCTCTGAGAGCAGGAATGGGATTGATATCATCAATTATTTTTGAGATATAAACATTTGTGTGAACAAAACCCAACCTTTTTTAACAAATATATATTGCCCCTAGGTGGCTTGGTAAAAACAGAACTACTTATGAAATACTGCAAATTCTTAAAGCCCTGAGTGTCTACTTTCATATGAGCCATTAACCACTACTGTGGAGTGTGACATGACAAATAAATTCAGTGCTGAACTCAAGCAACCGCAAAACAGGCGAAAAGTCATCTGGGGGAAAAAAAAAGAGTTAATGAATGTAATCTAATTATTAAATCTTAGACATGTTAGGCAAACGTGCTGTTTTTTTTTTTAAAGCCATTTAAGCTTTTTGTTCTTGCACTTTGCCCATGCAGAACCTAAACCTTGTGTCATACTGTGGAGCATTTTGTGTGTCGTATTGTGATGATATTTTAGTTGATGTTATTTAAAATTGATTTTTAAGCCATCAAGCTTTAGATTAGGAAATGAAATCTCTAACAATAAATCATTAAATTGCAGAGCCCATGGTGGTTTCCAGATTTATCTTAAGAACCACAGTTGTGTACAGCACAATGCGTATACTGTGTTTTATATGGGTATATTGATCCATTTGATTTCCCTTGACACTTAGATGCAGGAGCAAAATTAAAAGCCTTTAATTTTTTTCTGAAAAATATGTAAAGTAACATTTTAACCATGTTGGGGGAAAAAAAGAAAGAATAATAGTTAATATTTATTTAAAAAATAAGAAAATACATTTTTATAACCCTACCCCGAGTATGTATTTAATCAAAAAGCATCTACTGGATAAGTTATTATTGTTATTTATTTACTTGTTTGTTTCTTTTGCTAAATATGTAATCTACAGTATATGACAAAGATTGCTTCCTATGTGCTAAAATCTCCTAAAAGGGAATGTCTCTTTGTTTTCATTACCATGCTGACATACGTTTATATATTTTCCCCCCAGAATTGCAATAAAACCCCAAGAAAATCTCCATACAAACAGCTTGGTTCTTCAGTCGGGAGCAGAACTCCAAGGACACCCAGTTCTTCCTCCAAAGCTCAAAGCTGTTTCTTCCCTAAGAGCCCAGGCTGTGCTGTAGGAGAGAACAGTATGGTCCTCCGAGGAAGTCCATTTAGATCTCCTGCTTCAAAAAGTTTAGTGCTGGAAACACCACAGAAAAGCCTACTGAAGAGCATTCTTAAAACCCCTGTGAAAAGCTCTGTGGAATGTTGGTCCCCTTCTGGCCCATCTGTTAGGAGCCCCAACATGAGAACCCCAAGGAAAAGTGTGACTTGGTCTCCATCTCCATGGAAAGCATTGCCAGAACAACCATTTAAAGTCCCAGATTCTCCAGTTTCCTCCATTAGATATTCCCCAAGATTGATCACACCAAGCAAACTTTGCAGAGGTCAGGGTGATATTTTCAAAACTCCCGAAAAATTAAGCCAACAAAAAAGCAAGTTGTCCCCTAAAACGGCACAAAGAGTATCTGAAATTACTAGTAATGTTGGCAGAGAAGAACCCCAGCTGGGTCAGAGGTCAGACAAAATTAGAAGAACGTTAAGTTTGCCAGAAAAAGGTGACCCACAGAGTCCAGATTTTCTTTCCTATGATCATCCATCACCACCAACACCAAGAATAAAAACACCTAGTAAAAGCCCTGGACCAACACACACAATGTGTACTCGTTCTGGAAGCACACCACTTAAACGTTCCTCTACTCTGAATCGTGACAAAGCTAAAGGCCTAACTGATGGCTCTTCCTCCAGAAAAGATACATCTCCACTTATTAAGGAGAGCTCACCAGAACTAACTCTTAGATGGGCATCATCTGGCAGTCATACACCTGTTCAAAATCATCCAATGACTTTGTCAGATGAGACTGAGCATAATCAGGCACTACATCATGAGACTTGGACAACAAAAGGTATTGATGGACAGAATGAAAGCATTGAGATGATGGAGGAGGCATCATCCTCAGACACCCAACAGTTTGACTCCTCACAGTTCAGTGCTACTTCTGACGAGAGTATTGCTATAGCAGAAGCTTCTGTAGTGAAGACCGAATTAACTGGTGGCATTAAGATGAACATTTCTTTCTCACGGAAGTCATCTAAATTCTTAGAGGTTTTTGAATTCACAGGCACACCAACTCATCCTGCCAAAATTACGCAAGGGTGTAGTAGATATGGCTTCCGTCAGACTCCAGATCGGCAACAAAGAAAGGCAGCAGCACGACTCGGTTATTCTCCTGGGCTTCCAACGTTCTCCAGGCCACAAGCTTCAGGAACGCCTGCACATAGAAAGAAGCAGCCTGCTGAACCCAACCCTCTTACTTATCAAGTAGAATTGGAAATGCAGGGATCAGGTTTACCTAAGCTTAAGTTCAAACGTACTGACTCTTTCAATTCGGGTGAAACATCTGATAATGCAACCAAAGGACTAGTTTCACATATAAATAACAAGCCATCTAGAGTTGATAGCCCACTTACACATTGTTCTAAACATCGAGAACCTAGTTGTATATCCCCATCTCATTGTACACCTGGAAAAGGAGGTGTTCAGAAATATATATGCCAGTCAATCACTCCTACAAGGCTGCATACTAATAGCCCTTCTCCCCTGGGTCCTGGGGAACACATGCCTTGGACCCCATCTCCTCAGAGCCTAGGAAGGTCAACCCCAGAGAACTTCAGGACTTGGCCTCGCAAGAAAAGGGCATGGACAGGTTTGTTGGGGACTAAGGAGATCAAGGAAGGTGCTGAGATCTTCGAAGACCCAGAGCTTGATGGGGTGTTCAGACTACCAGGGACTGAAGACCCTAAGGAGTTGAGGGATGCTCCTGCTTTTAAATACACATTAGGTATTCCATCCAAGCACTGCTCTTCAGAGGAGATGGACTGGGCAGAGTCTGTGGTGCAGAACTGTGACAAAAGAGACATGAAATGTGATGAGTTGTCAAGGATAAGTGGGAACGGATCACTTGGCTCAGGTAAGACTTGTACCAAATATCACTTATTAGCAGCTTTATGATTCATTTAAATTGTAATACAAACTTCTGCTTGACTAATTCAAATGGTTATGTGAAATCTCCAATCAGGGTGCTACTACATATAAATTATATGATTAAAAATAAACATTTAATACATAATGCATGAACTCTCTCATACATTTTGGTCCATAAATATTTGCACATTGACAAACTTATTATTTTAACTGTTTGCCTCAATATATCGAGTAAAAATAAAATAATGAATACGAGCTCAAAATTCCAGTGAAGCAAGCCATCATGTGGTGGATGACAAAAGAATTCTTCCCCAAGTGAGGACAAATCGCTTCACAACAGTTGGCCAGATCAAGAAGACCTTCCAGGAAGAAGGCATATCTATGTCAACAATCAAGAGAAGACCATAGTAAATACAGATTGTTTTTGGTAAGCCTCAAAAACAGGATAACCAGATTGCCAAAAACATCTAAAAGAAAAAAGCCCATACAGTTCTGGAACAACATCTTATGTCCAAATGTGACAAAGATTGACTTGTACTAGAATGATTGGAAGAGTGTGGAGAATGAAAGGAGCTGCTCATGATCCAAAGTATACCACCTCAACCCATGGTGTGGGAATGTATGGCCGCCACGGGAACTGGTTCCATTGTATTTATGGATGATGTAACTGCTGACAAAAGCAGCAAGATGAATTCTGAAGCGTATAGGGCTATTATTTGCTTAGATTCAGCCAAATGCATAAAGTACTTCATAAAGCAACCCAAGACTTTATTTAAGGCAAAGAAGTTGAATGTTCTGCAACGGCCAAGTCAGTCACCAAAGACATGAAGGTAAATACATCCCAGGAACATGAGGAACTGAAGACAGATGCAGTAAAGGAGAAGAAACCCAGAATTCTGTGATGTTTATGGATTCCAGACTTCACAAAGTCATTGATTTCAAAGGAAAAAAAACCTAATATTTAAAATGGCTATTTAAATTATAATTGTTAGTTTGTCTAAATACTTTTAGTCCCTTAAAAATTGGGGGACCACATCCATAAAGTGCTGTAATTTTTAAACCATTAACCACAATTTGGATGTAAATACCTTCAGATTAAAGCTGAAAGTCTGCAGTATTCATTGTTTAATTTAAACTTCAATGTACAGTGGTAGAAAACAAAACATGTGCAAAAGTCCAAAAATTTATGGACCACACAAATCTTCTACTTCACTCAAATTCATGCGATCAGCCAAAACATGCATGATTTTTGCTCTGTGTCTGGTTTTATATGGATCCAGAGAACCAGAACGAACTTTCCAGATATCTGTTGTATTTACTGGGAATGGATTTGTTACTCTGCTGTTTTTAGTGGCGAGGTGTTACATAATGCAAACAAATGTGAAATCTGAAATTTCAGACTAATCTGGCATAAATGTTCATATAATATTTCCAAAGAATTCCTACTGATTTTGATTTTTGTAGGCATAAAACATAAACTTGCAACAAGACACTTTATATATATTTATTATAACATTATCGGTACATGCCTGCATGTTAGCTGTGTTGGCTTCAGTGGGAAATAAAGTAAGCAAAATTTGGACATGAAATATCATATTGTCTTTATGGACTATGTGGGTGATTGTTTCCACAGTGGTCACCCCTCCACACTCCACAGTGAAGAAACAAGTGTCTGCCAGTGGAATCCTTGCTCTTACACAGTCACCCCTTTTATACAAAGGGAAAAAGGCCTCTGCTACCATGGAAACCACACAATCTGATGGTGAGACGAGTCTACCAGAGACACGTGATATAAAGGCTATATGTACTTAAACAGGCACAGTCTAAATATTAAGATTAGACAGGGTCAAATACTTCCATCCATCCATCTTCTACCATTTACTCCTTCTTCAGGGTTGTGGGGGGTCAAATACTTATTTATACATAAATACAATATATAAATACATATTTCATTGTAAGGTGCCATAGCAGGATGCTTCCACACTTTAATTCAACCTGTGTTGGATGTTTAATATAACCCTGAAGTCTGGTATCATACAAAACATTTTGATTTTACATCAGTTGCATTATATATGCATTATTTTTACTTTCGGTTCTGTGATCTTCCCACAGAATCAAGTGGAAACTCTGAGCAGTACGGTAATAAGGGCATGCACACATTTAATGTCTCGCCTATTAGCCAACCACGGAGGCGCCAGGCTTGTGTTAGGATGTACAGCCGGAAGAGACTGCTGGACCCATATGTTTTTGATGAACATTAATACTTTTTGATGTCACTGTATTTTATTTATGTATTTCTGTTTCATAATTGCTTGTCTTGATTGTTTTTATTCTTTAGGTGGACTTTAGGATTTTATGCACTATTGTATATATTTTTAATTATGTGAAAAATCTCAAAATGGTCAGATATTTCATGTCATTTTAGTGTCATGCCTTTTTAGTTTGTGTTTTCTTCAGGTACTAGATTGTTGAACATTTTCTGCAATTAAATTTTCTTCTCCTACCTCTCAAGATGATTAATTTCTTTGTGTCTTCATGCAATGTGGCATAGCTCTTAGGGTGAGAACATTTAAACCGAAAAATATGATTCATTATGGTATATACTGATAAACAATGTTCCATGTTCGCTTTTATTTCTAGTGCGATGGTAGTGGTGCTATTTTCATACTGTACACAGACCAAAAATATTTTTATTGCTCGTTTTGTCAGGATCTTGATAAGTAGAAAAAGTAATTGCAAGAAATGTTGAACTAAATAAATGTGTAAATGTAAAACAAATGATGTTAATAAAGATTATGTTCTTAAGAATTTTCGGTTTCCTTTAGAGGCGTGATAGAAATATTCTGCAAGAGTTTTTGAATTTCAAAATCAAAATGCCATCATGTCTACCAAACGGCAACACACAACTGCTTACTCATTTACAGATCCTTTATAATGTGGCCATCTACTGGGCATAAAGTGAACTGCACCAGGCCCTGCTTATTCTTGCAAAGACTCAATATGTACATCTTAAATTAAGAAAATTAAGATGCTTACTGGTTGTTGTTGTTTTTTACCTTAAAATTCACTCATTCAATTTTAGCTATGAGTTATATAATCAATGGAATTTATTCAAGAATTGCTCAAAGAGAAATGAAAGACTAGAGGGGAAATCTGTTGCTCAGGCCCTGTGGAACAGGTCCTTAACAGCATCCATCTCACCACTAAATGGTCCTGTGAACCATAAGTTTTCACAATTATTTAATTTTTTTTGGAGGGGGTGCTCAATATCAGATCACATCAGGTTTTTTTCATTGGAAAACGTAGGATCCAATGTTCAGAACAAAGGGTTTTACTCAATATACTTCCTCTTTCAGAAAAATGGTAATTTCCCTCTGATTGGCATGTTGGAACTAAACCACCATCACATCTCACTGTGCTGCTATTTCTACTGATTTATTGTACTGCACTATAGCAATGAATACTTGAATACTATACAAATGAATACTTTTTAATAATCTGTTGTACCACTGTATCTACAAATTTATGTTTGTCTCAATATACCTTTTTTGTTATTTATGTGAATTTTATAACTTTGTTCTGTACTACTGGGAGCACACACCAAATTTCATTGTACTTGTACAATGACAGACATCCAGCCTCTCTCGCCATGAGTGTTCTCAAGATGTATGCAGCTGACCTTCTTGACTCTAATGGACATTTCTACAGTGAATGTTTGCACTTCTGTTGGATGTTTAATATACTGAATATGTTGAATACTGTCTGCACCACATGGCATACACCATGATAACGTTGTGAGAGGAAGGTGGGAAATTAAATAAAGAAAAAAAACCTAGCTCTCAGAACGCAGACTGAGCTGGCCATGCTGGTAGACCTTCTTTGCCGGTTGTGAGGTGCTGGTAGAAAAGAAACAGTTTCTGAATTACTGCTTCTAATGCTACATCACAGACAAGCTGTCCCCTGGTTAACTTTTGGCTCTCTGGGCAAAATGCTTTGTTGCTGGACATCTGTGCTAGAGATTTGTAATTCTAGATCATTTTAAAATGGTGTAAGATAAGGCTGTGGCTCAGGTGGTAGAGCAGGTTGTCCAATAATCGTAGGGTTGGCGGTTCATTGTCTCCATTGGGCAAGACACTGAACCCCAAGTTGCTCCCAATGGTAAGCTAGCTCCTTGCATTGGTGTGTGTGTGTGAATGGGTGAATGAGTAGGTGAACAGTGTAAAGCGCTTTGTAGAACCGCTAAGGTTAAAAAAAAAGCCCTATATAAGTGCAGACCATAAGTGAAAACAAAAATGTAAATGTAATGAAAAAAATATCACAATGACTGTTAGAACTAAACATTATGACACTAAAAGGATTGTGTATATTTTTATGCAAATGATTGAATAAAAATTCTTTGCAATATACTCGATATTAATTGATTTAATATGACATGTTAATGAAGACTAAGCCAGTGGTTTTCAAAGTGGGGGCCGCCAGGGGGCGCCCGGAGGGCATGAATAATTTGGTGTGAAAAATAAATAAATACATGTTCTCTTTCTCACTCTCAGACAACCACACACACACTATCAATTCTTTAGAAAAAATATTAAATAAATAAATAAATAATAATAATGATTATATATATATATATATATATATATATATATATATATATATATATATATATATATATATGTGTGTGTGTGTGTGTGTGTGTGTGTGTGTGTGTGTGTGTGTGTGTGTGTGTGTGTGTATATATATATATATATATATATATAATTTCATTAATAGGACATTTATTTTTTTGAAGAAAACCATTCAATCCAGTACAGGTCATTTTGACCCCCTTTATGCATTGGTGAAGGTTTTTTTGGTTAATGAATTGTAGGGTTAAATATCAAACATCTAAAAGGTGTGTGTCATACCTGACACCTAGTCAAACACTTTCCAGTTGGTTTTGTGACTGTACATCATTCCCCTCAAATGCTATTGAGCTTTAAATGATCGCATATATTGTGTATGGGCCCATTCGGTAGTGAAATACATGACAATTTTTTATATATGATTTAATAGTTTATTTTATTAAATATCAAAAATCTAAAAGGTGTGCGTCATACCTGACACCCACATGGACACTTTACAGTTGGTTATATGACTGTAAGTCATTCCCTTCAAATGCTATTGTAGTTAGAATCGTGTATAACAATGTCGTATGCAACTTTAGACACGGTCCCTTAATTTCCGCATATCCGCGAATATCGAACGTCCAACGTCACACCAACTTTATACCAGTGTTAAACTAATCGTGTTGGACTGCGGCCCGGTTACACGTGAGTAGAGAAAGGCGGACCTACAGCTTGGCGCGGGCTTTGGATGTTAGTAAAGCCGTCACAGCTGGTGGAATTGAAAGCGACCTGGTTTTATACATTTTTTATTTTGAGAACCAGTCTGTACAGCTAGTAGTCCAGTTACCCTAAAGCCCATGTCGATCAGCTCATGGATGATGGTTGATTAACGTGGAACAAGTGTTAAAAGCGAGCTATAAGGTAGTGTTTTTGTAATATCTTTGCTAACTTCAGCTCTGCTAGTTTAGCCGGATCTGTGTTTACACAGCCAGAAGAATGTGTTATTTGTTATTAATGAACAATCACATATCAGAAAGACATGTAAACAGACGACGCAACCTTTCTGTTCAAGCTAAGACTTAGCTACTTAGCGCGTTATGTTTTTATTTAACTAGTAGTTCTTTATACGTTGCTAGCAAGCTAACTGTCCAGTTGTTTGGTCACGGCTCGGCTTGCTACTCAACTGTTGTTACACTAATGATTAATAATAATAATAATAATAATAATAATAATAATAAAAAGGCTAAATTAATCTAAATTGTATCTGCCACTCATTTCTATCTAGCTAATTTACTCGACTAAGTTACTCTAGTGTCGTGAATTAGCTAAGCTAGTTAAGGCTAAATAGCTAACTAACGTTATTTCAAAACGGTTCCTCCTTATGTCTGATACCGCTTGGAAGCCTGGCACGGTTCACTTCATGTCCTTTTAGTTATATTTGGCATTCATGCATTTCATGAAAACGAACTGAAGCTGTGACAGTTCAGAGAATCTCAAGTTAGCACGTTTGTTTAGCTGGCTAAGTTGGCATGCTACCATTTTGAAGGCTTGTCCTATTCGTTTAAATTCCTACAGTCATATTGACTCATAAATAAATATATGGCACAACAAGCTCTATATGCGGTACCCTTTTCCTGGCTGTCTGTTTTTCTGTCTAATTTGGTTGTCAATGTGTTGTCTAGATGGAAGACATGGAAGTGGAAGTGCAGTTCAGACCAGTAGGGCCAGCTGACTCTGTTGGTCTGGAGGTCCCCATCATCATCCCTGACTCTGGCAGCAGCACAGATGTGGAAGAGGATGAAGAGGCAGACAGGAGACCTGAAGGAGGAAGCATGGCTCCTACTAACAGGCCACGGCTCGCGACAACTCAGTTTGTCAGGAGAAGGAGGGCTAGGTGTGCAGAGAATCTCATACAATCACACAATTGTGCTGAGACTTAGAGAATGGGATCCATGGATGAGCACAGTTCCCAGAGGAGCTGGTGTGCAGCTTCCAATATACATGCAGTGTGAGCAGTGCATTAAACACACAATGCCTAGTTGAGCAGGGAAGTATAGTAGCTGTTAGGCATGGGCAATATGGACTTAAAACTATATCAGGATATTTTCTGGTATTTATAGTGATAATGATATCAGTGATGATATAAATATAGAACCATTCACCTCTGTTTTTTGCTACATGTGGTGGCTGTGATCTTGAGAGCCTCAGAAACACAAACACTGATTTAAAAGTAGAACTGATTTTCTGTAAGCAAACCAGTTCCAGATTGTAGAGGCAGCTCCTCGTTTAGCGATAAACTCCTCCTCAGCTTCACGTCCGCCTTCCGCCATACTTGTTTTCTCTCTGCACTGCGTGAGCTGCGTATGGGTCGCAGACCGTCTCACACAGAAATACATCATCAACTAGGCTTTATCGTTATTATCGCAGGAAGACTAATTCTTACTGTGGGGAGAATTTCTACTGGTTTATCACGAATCATAAGATATCGCCCGTCCCTAGTGGCTATCGTTGGGGCTGGAAGGAGTCCAGAATAACAATTTACCAAAACGTGCAAATCCTTCACCCTAAATGTAAAATGAAGCAGGTTTAGAATTGGTTGGCAGAAACTGTATGACATTATAAGGATTTTTATGGCCCATTTTCAAGCATTACTAAACAGTGAAATGACTGTCTGGCAGGAGATATAGAAAACCTCGGGAGACGATCCAAGGGTGTGCTAGAATAAAATCAATGACGCACATTTCAGCATAAAATTGCTAGAAATATCCAGGAATGTACAGTATAACTAAATTGTTCTTTCATGTCCGTTACTATCCTCTATCCATTCTCCTTACAGAAAAGTTAGACATTAATCTATGGTTTTTGTTTTCTGTACATTTTGGTTTGATACATGTAACTCTACCCTATTAATGCACATGTTCGCTATACTTGTGTAGTATGTTGACCGACACCAATGTGAACGTCTCTGTTCACTCGTGTGTTGCCAGATTCCCAGATGCAGAAGTAGAAATCAGTCCTTAGGCTAATTTTGATTGGGATATTTATATTTGAGCCATTTTAACAAATTTTTTTTTTTCTGTTGCTTAACGTGCGGTACAATGCTAGGTAATTGTCGGCCAGTGTGTTATTTTCATTGTACCCTGAATCTCTACTTACAGAGCAGGTTTGCGGTTCCAGTACTCAACACAGACTACACATTTGAACAGAGGCCCTTTAGACTTTCTGCTTCGGGTGTCGGCAGGAAGTGACACAGAGTCTCTCTCGGGTAGCACAGAAGAGGTGAGCGACTCTGAGGAGGAGAGACAGAACAGAGAGACCTCTGCTCCGGTACCTGCCGTAGATGTTGCAGCTATACTGAACACCAGCCAGCCTGCTTCTTTGGTCTCCCCTCCTCTTCAGCAGTCCAGTGCAACAGGTAGACCTTCATCTGCATCTCTGAATCTCTGATCTGCTCCCATTGTCATGCAGACATTAGTTTTTGCAATATTTGATCATGTCCTCAGATTCCAGTCATTGCTTGGTCATTGTGGCAGCACTAGGCTATCTAAATGGGAGATAAACTATCATATTATTTTTGTTTAACATTAAAAAATTAGAAGCAGATGAGTCTGTTTGCTCAAATTTAGCCTATTACCCAAAAACATTTAAAACTCAACTTAGAAGCCAATACTCACATCTACCTCTGAGCCCAGTTGGAGATAGAAAAAATACACCGGCCGTGAGTGAGAAGAAGCAAGGGTCCAGCTTTATTGTTCCATTCCACCACACGAGATCCACACCGATGAGAATTCTCAGAAGTGATCCCAATACCCTGAGCTTAAGCTCCAGTATTTATACTGTATTTACACACTAGATAACCCATATGTTTCAAGAAGACTATGATCTCACTACCAATAGGGTTAAAAAAGAGCTCATTTACCTTACTCTTATGTTCCAGAAAAGGCCTATTTCACTTACACATAGAATTGAAACCAGGGGTTTTAATTTACCCATGAAATCAGAACCCAGGCATTTCCAATAACCCAGAAAATAAAAAATCAGAGTTTCTAGTTACTCAGAGGATCAGAAACCAGAATTTTTCAGTTACCTAGGGCGTCAGAAACCAGGATTCTCATTTACCTAGGGAAATAAAATGACGTAGACAAGACGACTAAACAACCGGGAGGGACCTTGGTCTTATCGTTATCTCGGGGGGGGGCAGTTTGACCCAGCCACCCTTATAACTGGCTCTCTTCATGGTTCTTTCTTAAAATTAAGGCCTTCCTTGCGAGCCAAGAACCCTCACCATTTGAGTCATGAGTAGGTTTACATTTTCCTGTATTTCTAGTTTATAATTTATTTTCATATTTGCACTATATTTCTTATTTTATATATATATTTATACTACTTGAAAAGCGGTTTACTGTACTCCCAACTTTTTAATATCATTACAGTTCTACTGTCCTGCATATCCTACTATTCTGTTTTTTTTTTATAGAGTTTCTCTATTACTATAAGATATTATTAAAGTAATTCATGTGTGTGTATGAGAGAGTGTGTGTGTATGTTGTGTCTACTTGCCCGCCCTTGACTGTGCGAGCGTGTGTGTGTGTGTGTGTGTGTATTAGCCCTCCTCAGCTCAGCTCGTATACCTCTTTTTGACTTTTTTGACTATTACTGCTCTTAAAGATCTTTAAAGTGTAATTCCAATTTGTCAATGTCTGCCTAATCCCGCTTCTATGTGTCTAATGTGTCTAGGTGCCCGTCTTTTCTTCTTCTCCCTTTTGCTGGGTGCTAGGTCTCCCTTATGTTTATTTTATGACATTTTTTATCCACAACAAGTCCCTGATTACATTTCCATTCAGAAACTAGAATTAGTGTTTGGGAGTTTTTGGAGCATAGCGTGGTTGTGTTTGTTTACATTTTGAACTCAGATCAAATCAACTAGTTTCAGCCAACGTCGACAACTCCCTGACTGTGCCTACAGATGTTTTACATAGGCTTATTTACACCTCGTTACATCCACTGGACTTAGATAATTCCACCAGTAGTTCATTTTTGAAAAATAAAAATAGAAGTAGCATTTCTAATGTTTGTGAAATAGGGCGGGAACATGTTTGGTTGACGGTGTGAAGGAGAGTCTGGAGAGGAAACTGAGAGGGTTGGGCTACTGTATGATTGATTTGCAAAATGAAAAAGTTCAGTTTAGCCTATAGAAGCCCTGGTTGTGCTCATATAAGTGTAGATTTGCATTACTTGTTAAAAGATGTGGCATTGCCTTGCTTTGGTTTTTGTTAAATAGTTTTGTTTAGTCCGTACATTTAAAACAGGAAACGTTTGTCTTTGAAACAGAGCCTACCGTTTCTGCTGAAGCTGACGGGGCCGGACCTCTAGTTCAGTCTGATAACAGGGTAAGTTGTAAGAAGTGTGCAAAGACCTACACATTTTTAAATTTGCTTTGTGTTGATCTCTCATTGTGTTTCCTTACGTAGGCGGATTCAGCACCCACAGAGGCCTCTAAAGGAGCTTCTGTCTCAGCTGCTGTGACTGAGAATGAAGGAGAGGGCGAGACCTGCTCGATATGTTTCGAACCTTGGACCACATCCGGTGAACACCGTCTGGCCACGTTGAGATGTGGCCACTTGTTCGGCTTCACCTGTATTGACCGCTGGCTGAAGGGCCAAGGAGCCAAATGCCCCCAGGTCTGTGTCTCTCAAATTAAAGACCAGAACAGAGGGTAAAGTGGTCACCATGCACTGTGGGATACAGTGTGTCCCAAAAGTCTCCATATACAGGGGGGACTACATTTGCCAGCATCACGTTGGTTGTGCCTTCGTCAGTGGATGTTCGTGGACATCCACTTCTTCTCAGTTGGTCCGCAACACTTCCAGTCTTTTTGAATTTGTTAATAAGTTTGGCAACAGTGTTGAACTGAACAGGGGAAATTATGAAAAATTAAATAAACATTTGGAAGGCATTTTGCTTAAAAAATGTTAATATGCCCAGTGTAAGATGACTTTTGGGACACCCTGTATTTAGCTATACCTTTTATTCATATTCACAAGTGATCTTCTATTTATGATGTATGTAATGATTGTTTCAAAACACTTCCACAAAAATGTATAGCTGTAGATTTGAAACCTTTTTTCTCTATTTTTCTTCAGTGCAATAAGAAGGCCAAGCGGGCTGATATAGTCTTGTTATATGCACACAAACTGAGGGCAGTGGATAACACGGAACAGGAGAATTTAAAGAGGTATAGTCATTTGGAATTATAAATTGTACCCTTGTTTGACCTTTTTCCTTTTAATCAAATTACTGAGAGGTGTGTCTATGACTATGTTTACATGGACAGCAGTAATCTAATTATTGACCTCACTCTGATTAAGATAATATTGTGATTAAGGTGTTTACATGAGTCGCTTCTAGAATACTCCTTTCATGTGCCCATTTTACATGTTATAGAACATAATTAGATTAACGGCACACGTCATTCCGTCACCGCGCCACGCCATCCGACGTCCCTCCAGAATTTCACGTATTAACATACAGTTCGTCTCCGTTATGGTACTGTATACAGTTTTGGGTGTTTTTTATTTAAAAATTTTTTACGAAGGCTTTAAGTGCAGTTAATTATTTGTCATGCTGTACATGCAAATAGACAACTGCTTGAAGCCGTGGGCTGCGTCCCAAACCGATTACATACCGTCTATATAGTAACCGAGATACATGTATTTTTCCCTACTACAGGCCTATAGTAGGCAAGTGTGCGGTTTGGGACGCAGCTGAACTCTCTTGTTCGCCGTAAAATGCACTGCCGTGTGTGTGTGTGTGTGTCCTGTCGCAAAATGCGGTGAAAACTCTCACACGACTTTAATAATGTGATTAGGGTGCTTACATGTCTGTAATACATGTCGATAATGCGACTAAAACAGGAATACTCCACATGTCTTAATTCGATTAATGTTTACTACGAGTACAATCTTAATCAGGTTAAGGTAATTAAAAATTGCTATTTACATGGTAGTTTCTTAATCACAGTATTGTCTTAATCGGGTTAATAGTGGATTATTGTTGTCCATGTAAACACACTGTGTGTGCGCACATGTGCAGGTCTTTGGAGCAGGAGCAGAGTTTGCGGAGGAAGGCGGAGCTGGAATCTGCTCAGTGTCGTCTCCGGTTGCAGGTTGTAACAGAGGAGTGTGGGAAACTCCGCAGAGAGGTTCAGGTATGATATCTGCTCATGCTTCTGTTCATTCACATCTCCCTGTTCATGTTTAAGCCTTTGCACCTCATCACATGACACTTCTCATTCTGAGTATTGAGCATTGTGTATTTCTATTTTTTTTCTACGTTTCACTTACAAATAAACTGTAACAAACAGAATGTGCCATTTTAGCTGCTGAAATTGAGTTGTTTTAATTAAGGTCATCAGGTGTATTTAAACATAGCACTGTTATACTGTCAGACTATGTTCTCTAAGAGTGGTTTGTTTGTTTTGGGGGTTTTTTTTCCTCTCTCTCTCTCTGTCATTCTGTGCAGGAGCTGAGGAGGTTAATGGCACAGAATCCCTCCAGCTCGAATCAGTCTCAGACCTCTGCTCTGGCTCTGTCTCAGAGACATGAATCCTCAAGCAGGGGAAATTATGTCTTCTCCAAGGCTGTCCTTGTTTCTCAGGCTGGTGGGTGTCGTGTGCTGTCTTACTGTGAGCCCCTCAGTTGCCTGTTGGCTTCTCAACCTTCTCCTCATGCCTCTTTGGTCCCTGGTGTGTATATGCAGGAATCTTTATTTGTTTGTTTATTTCTTTCTTTCTTTATTTTTATATGTTGTCATAAGTATTCAGACACAAGTTGACCTTAGCTTCACTGGATCTCTCCTGCTGTGTCTCAGGCTTTGGGGTGAAAAAAATCAGCACTGTGAATCTCAAAGCCAGTCATTACGTTCCCATACACATTAAACAGATCAGAGGCCTTGCCTTCAACAGACAGCAAGATGGCCTACTGCTTTCAGCTGCCTTCGATAATACTATCAAGCTCACCAGGTACGAGACTCATTTCCTTATTCCCATGCGCCATATAATTGCTCCAAATTCAAGCAGTACAGCAGCTGTAATTTACTTGCATGCACTGTCTCAGAGCAGTCATTAATAATCTAGTTATTTTAGGGCTGTCTGGTTACGGTTAATTGAATGACTGCAGCAACATGACCCTACGATTAGGAAAACACACATGTTCATTGACCAAATATATTTGGAGAATGACAAATGTATTTGGTGTTCTAATACAGTATGTATTGCCCATAGGCAGTGAACAAGTATATGTTGCCCAATAACGCGAAGTGTTCTCGTCAATAACTTATAAATGCTGTGTAATTACTACGATATAGTCTTTTGAAGCAGTGATGTACAATACCGGTCAAAAGTTTGTGGACACTCGACTGAAATGTTTCTCATGATCTTAAAACCTTTTGATCTGAAGGTATATGATTAAATGTTTGAAATTGGTGTTGTAGACAAAAATATAATTGTGCTGACATTAATTTCTTTCATTAGAAATCTAACATTTTATTTACAAAAAAATATATTTTTAAACGGAGGACTCGGAGCAAAATATTCCAAAAGACAGCCGATAAGTGTCCAGCATAGATGGGAACTCCTTTAATACTGTTTAAAAAGCATCTCAGGGAAATTTCTCAAGAAATCGTTTGAGAAAGTGCCAAGAATACACTTCTGGAAATTCTAGGCAAAAAGCGTGTTTATTTTGAAGACGCTAAAATACTAAATTATTTTTATTTATTTTGGATTTTTGATCACAACATAATTCCCATAGTTCCATTTGTGTTACTCCAGAGTCTTGATGACTTTATTATTGTAAAATGTGGAAACAAATAAAAATAAAGAATGAGTGTTTCTAAACTTTTAACCAGTAGTGTATTTCTCCACAGCTTGTTTACCAACACTGTGGTACAGGCCTACAACGCTGGGAAACCTGTGTGGAGCTGCTGTTGGTGCCATGACAACAACAACTACATTTATGCTGGGCTGAGCAACGGTTCAGTGCGGGTGTACGACACACGGGACACAAGCACTCACGTGCAGGAGCTCGCACCTCTTCGTTCCAGGTACGTAGAACTGCTGTAACAAGTCGTCCGCTTCTGGACGTTTACAAATCGTTGTAACAAGCATTCTGAGTATGCTTAGTCATTCCTGGGACACGGATGCCATTTGACCAGATATATCTTGCAAATAAACATGTAGATGTGGTGTTTTAAGACAAGGCTGTTTCATTCTCACTGATGTCTTTCTTTTGTGCATGTAACCATTAAGAATCTTTTGTAAAGGGGAAAAAAACCTCTAAAACCTCCAAAATGTTTTGGTTGTGTGCTGAACATTTTGGACACCCATTTTAAAAAATTAAAATGCAGGGAATTTTTTAAATAGATTTTATTTTGTATTTTGTACATTTCTAAAATTACTCTCAGGGCCACATTTATGCTGTCCATTTCTGTCATGCATCCATCTTCCGAAAAAATACTTCCCAATTAATTTTAGTAGATTACACATGCTTTGCTTTACTTGTGTCCTTAAGTGCTCATATTGTACTGTGTCTCAAAGCAAGAATTTTTAGGTTTTTAATTTTGGTCTATTGTCATTGGTGGTGGTGGTAATGTTTATTATAATTTCAGTTTTGTGTCCTTGCAACATACAGAAGCCAGTTTTGCTTTGTGTTTTATGCCACATTATGGGACTCTTTTTTCGTTTGATGCATCTTGGACTACAATGATGAGATTTTCCACACTTCATACCTTTTAAGATATCATTTCTGGTTGTTCTATGCGCAGTTGTCCAGTTGTATCCCTGTCCTACCTCCCCCGTGCTGCTTCCAGCTTGTTCCCCTGTGGTGGCCTCGTTGCTGGCTCCCTTGAGGGAGGATGTTTTTGGGAGCAGGTGGATGGGACCACGTACCGACAGCACATTCTGCCTTTAGAGTCTGGAGGCTGTACAGACATTCAGGTGGAACCTGAGAGCAGACATTGTCTGGTCACTTACAGACCAGGTGAGCCTTTAAAGATCAACTGTTACTAACGGACCTTGGAATATGGGTCTATTTAAACAAATAATGATTGCAGTTGTTCATTTCTAGCTGTAAGAATCCTAAGAACACAGTTTGTGGCCTGTTTTGCACACTATCAGATGTCATGTCCAAAAGACAAAAAAACTAAATTAAACAACTGCATTTTAATATATTTTCAGATTTTATAGGCAGCTGTTACTAAATAAATAACTCATTGAAATGATTTTATTATTCCAGAAGTCATAAAGGCCTTAAATCGTTTATTGGCTTTTAGTGAATCAGCATGAAACTGAGAAAATGGTAAACGCACATTTCTTTCACAGTACTGCATCATAAAATGTCTAATGTGCAAATATTATGTGTTCTTAGACCATAAACCTTCGATTTAAAAAAAAAAAAAAAAAAAAAAAGTAATTCTTTGTGAATTAGTACAAGTTACATGCACTGGACACTGTATTCAAGGAAAGGTCTAATGTCAAATGTGTGCATATCAGATTTAATGATCTGCCTGACCTAGGATTTTTGAGAAGTCCTCTTTTACTGATCTAATTGTATGCAGTCTTTCAAATACGAAGTTCTAAAGTACTGCTTTGTGCAAATGTTTGGTAAAGTTTGTTTTATATATATATATATATATATATATGTGTGTGTATATGTGTGTGTGTGTGTGTGTATATATATATATATATATATATATATATATATATATATATATATATATATATATATATATATATATATATATATATATATATATATATAAATTAGTGTGTATTATGTGAGTATAGTAATAATGACAGTATATGACATATATCTTCAGAAACATTGTGAACCACCAGGGGGCCCTAAACTTGGAGTTATCTTCAGATCCCTAAGAGCAGGCCAGCATCAACTGTGGCAAGGAAGCAATCTTGATAGGAAGGTTTACCAGGCTTTATCTTGGAGTGTCCACTTGACTGGACATTCTGCTGTTCTCCCTGCTGAACACACAAGCAGCAGATAGCTATTAACGCAATTAACAGCTATTTAACAATGTAGGAATAATCAGACTTGTCGTGTAGGAGTGTTTCAGGACTAGAGTTAGGAAACTCTAAACTACAGAAAGCAAGACTGTTAACCCGCTGTTGACTTCCAGGTCGTACCAACCCATCTTTGCGTTGTGTTCTGATGGAGCTTAATCGAAGCCTTCAGCAGGACTCTGCCCAGGCTCCTGTCTGCTCCTGTTCTCCTGTCCAGACCTTCACTGCTGGCTCATCTTCCAAGTTGCTCACGAAGAACGCCGTGTTCAAGAGTCCTGCTACCGACTCCACTCTGGTTTGTGCAGGAGATGAGGGCTCGAATTCTACCATGGTGGGTGAAAGTGTGTTCAATTTGACTGTGTTTAATATGGAGTATTATTAGTACAGAATGCTAATGCACACCATATGGTGGTTGTGTTTTTTTTTTTAAATTTATTTATTTTTTTTAAACTTTAGGTGTGGGATGCTAGTAGTGGAGCCTTGCTTCAAAAACTTCCTGCAGACATTCCAGTCATGGACATCTGCCCTTTTGAGACGAACCAGGAGCACTACCTGGCTTCTCTAACTGAGAAGATGATTAAGATCTATAAATGGGAGCAGAGTGGTTCAGAAAGAGTGAGTTTCTGATGGTAGCTCCTTTGGTTGTTGTTGGATCCTGTGAAGATGTGGTCTGTTTTACTCTTGACATGATGTTATACTGAAATCAGGTGAAATATTTTTAAAGCATATTTTTTATTGTGTTAAAGGGATTATAAAGGCAGGGCATGTGACTGTTCAGTTTGCATACCTACAAATTACCATGCGCATTGTGATATTTTCCATAGATTTCCCACTACAATTTTGCAACAGTTAAAGAAAAAAACTAAAATAAAAAGCATATGTAGACATTTATATGGTTTGTTACACTTAAAGAAATACATTTAGTATTTTTCAGCTGGTTTTTAAATTCTCTTCATTATCCTATTTTCTACATACAGTCGTCCAACTGGTCCAGTTTCGGCGTGATACATTATTGTTTAAGAACGCAACAACGCGCTTTTGCATTTTCCCTGTGTTTGTGTGGTGGAAAATGTATATATGTAAATGCTTTTTTTTTGTACTGTTCTGTGATTGTACTTCTTAATAAATGTACATGTAACACTTTATTGTGATTGACATTTAATCTCTTATGGCATTCCTCAATCCAGTAAAATCAATGAGTATTGTGTATTTTGCACTTTCCAGGCAAATAAATTTTAACCACACACTTTTAATCTACTTATACACAGTATGTATAGTAAGAGGTGGGAAAAGGTTTCAGGAATGAAAGCTTCTTTTTCATTGAAATGGCTCGTCTTTTTTTCTAATAGGGATGATGTGCACTGAAACGTAATTTCTAATATCTGAATGTGAAAAGTCTGAATGTGATTTGACTTGGTGTAGAGAAGGTGAGTGGTGATGCGGTCTACGTGGCCTCTTTGTGCTCCAGCTCACTCACGACGCAGCTAACACACTAATTATGGGAATCACGATTCACTATACTGTTTCGACTCTTTCATACAGAACCGCTGAAATGAGTCGATTTCTGGAAGTTTTGATTCATCTCTCATTGCGACGTCCAGAAATATTGTAATGGGAAGATAAAAACAGGGTTGTGGGTATGTTAATATATAATTTATAGTATATAAAAATATTTTATTTATATAAGATATGTCCGGATACTCCAAGGAATCCTTGGTTTTTATTTATTTTTGCAAATGAGGTTCCAGTTGTGCAATCAAGCACCATAGCCATTCATTAGGCCTGGAAGCCTAATTAAGTGGTAGGAAAGTTATGAACCGTAAATTGTGAAACATCATGTTTTTAAATAATGAGTTATTCATTTGGAATAGTGGTACAGTACTTGAATGTTTTTTCCTAACTTGCGGTATAGGGCTTCTGTAGGATTGGTCAACTGAATAGTATGGATTCTATTTAAAGTATAACAATAATAATAATAAAGGTGCACTTGAATCTAATTACTGTAATGAAAACTATGGATGTTCTTTTGGTGTACAAAATGTTTTAGATCTGTTATTTAAAAAAATAGACTCCCTCATAGAATTTGTGTCTTTAATGGTTATAATGGGAATTGTAATGGTCCCTATCACTCTTCACTGGTAATTTGTTGAATTCTGTTGGTGGTATATTATCTCTAGTGGATACCATTAAGGAACAAAAATGTTAATGGTTTTAATGGTTAGCTGATGGTTTGTATTGGTATTTGTAGTGGAAACCATTAGAATGTATGTAATAGTTTCTATTGGGATTTTTTTTTTAAGCAGGGATGGTATACATGTTGATAAAATATTTTACATCTGTGCTGCTATCCTAAGAAGGTTCGTGGGTTGTGTGGTCCCTGCAAAACGTTTTAAAAAAAAAAAAAAATTAAATGAGACAATGATTAAAACTGGCGTTTACGAGGCTACAAGGTGATGTAGACAATATAAACACCGCGACGTGGAACAGTTCGTGTGTAGCTGAAATGAAAAACGTCCCGGTGCGAACAGCCCTTTTAGGTTCATTTGTGCTCAGGAGTCGATTCATTTGACTCCCTCGAGACCGGCGTTCAAAGTGAACCGACTCTTCCGGATCTCTCATCTCTACACACAAATCATTCGCGTCCGGCTGCCGTAGGCTAGCTTACGCGTAGGTGGTTTACCGAAGATGGCGGCGTGTAGACGTGTGCAGCTTGTTTTATTGCTTCTAGCCATCCCTGCGTGCATACGCTCTAGCCAGGGAGCGAAATCACAGAGCATTCACGCTGATGTAAATGTCGGAGATAATGCCAACGATGGTAAAAATGCCGGAGGTGCTCTGACCGAGCCGAAGGCTGGAGCAGCGGCCTCTCAGTCCCGCCGCAGCTCCACCGGCTGGAAGCTGGCTGAAGAGGAGGCCTGCCGCGAGGACGTGACCAGACTGTGCTCCAAACATTCATGGAACAACAACCTGGCCGTGCTGGAGTGTCTGCAGGATCGGAAAGAGGTCAGGAGAGCACCGTGTCGCTTGCTATAATAGTTTGGGCGTGCCAGTAGAAATACAGCAGGCTGGCTGTGTTATCTGCGCAGCTCTTGAGTTAGCACAGCTGGCGTAGGAAGATGTTTCTCCACTCTAACATAACTAGCTAGCACTTGAACCAGATCTGGAGCAGGGTATGCGTGCGATATCATGTTAGTCTTTATAAATCATCCAGTAGCTAACATAAGCTGAATAGCAGTTCAGTTACTGAGTGCTGCTAACATCAGCTAAGCTTTTCTTTTCAGCGTTAAATATAAAACTTCCTCTTTCTAGCTGTTACCGAGTACTAACCAGGGCAGCTCATTTTATTGTAGCACCTTTTTATACATTAACGCCTGATAACCTTTTAGTGTTAATCTGTGAATATTTTAGTTGAACTTTGTTGCTGTGTTGCTAGGCGAAGAGCTGAAATATTAGCACCCGGAAACTTGGGAGAGTTCTCAAGCTAAGGTAGTAGTTCAGCATGAAGTTATAACTGCACAATCCTAGTTTCAGCTAGGATACTAACAATGATAAAATATATAAATATAAAGTTAAGGAGAGTTGTTGCATAGGTAGAATGTCCACCCTTTTGCAGATTTGTTATTTTAACGAGTGTTTTTGAGGTAGAAGAGAGTATGGTTCACTAGGGTGCTTTTCTGGCTTACTTGGACTCCAACAACAGCTAATAAATAATTTTGCTTTAAATTGGTGGGACTCAATCAAACCCCTTCTTACTTTAAACCATGTTCATTGTGGAGAAAAGTTGTGGGCAAATCCAGAGCTGAATCAGTGTGTTCTCTGTGCCCTTTTCGTGCGTTCCTGCAGTCCATGATAAAGTTCGTATTGTTAGCTGTTTACAGCTCAACACTGCCAAGGTCCAATGTGACTTCTGTTAAGAATACAGACATGCTCCCAATGAACAGACACTGCATTATACACACTGTTTTGGTTTTGTTGGAGAAATCTCTCTTGGACAGAGAAGCAGGGAGAGAGAAGTAAAGAACCGATGAACAGTTATTAAACCGTGGTGGATGGGGAAATCAAAATGGAAGTTTTGTGGTTTTTAGTATGAACGTGTTCGCTTAAGGTTGTATATAAGCTTGTGCGCTCCAAAACAATGACAGAATTTGTATTTAGAAGATATATTTGTTAAAAATGTACAGCCTCTCTCTACCATCGATACAGATCAACAGTTCTGATGACATCATTCTGCACTTCAGCGCCTCGTCAGATCTTCTGTCCAATCAAATGCTGTCTAGAATCTGAATAGTCCCGCCCACAACATTTATTAAAAATTGTCAAATAAAATAATAATGTTGTGCGAGAGAAATCATATCAGCAAGCATGGGTCGTAAATGTGTCTTAGGAGGTTTGCTATTTAGTTTTCCAACTCTAAGTTGGCTCGAATTCATTCAATTTGAAGAAAGAAGTATTTGTGTCAGCTCACGGCTTTGTATCCGGTGGGATCGCGTCCATGGTACTGACTAGAGGTCGACCGAATGATTTTTGCAGATTAATCAGCACAGATAACCGATTGCTGAAACTATCAGTTATTGGCAAAAATCCACACCGATAGCTTTTTCCAGTTGCGGAGCGGCTGGGAAGGGTTCGCTGTCATTATACAGGATGAGAGCGTCCTCGAGAGGTGAAATAAAAACTCAGGAATTTTGTTCTTTGGAGTGTTACTTTTTGGTTCAGTTTGGCTGTATATCTTATTTACTTAAATATATATTAATAGCTAATATAATTCATATTTATATATTTTTTATTTTCATGCTATGAATGTTTTTTGTATTAAAGCTCAGCAGTATTTAAATTATTTAAATTTAAATTATGTTTTCATTCGTTATAAAAACTATTGGTTGGTTAAGGCGAGACACCGCAGACAAAAGAGGCATTTTTATGCATAGTGGTCAGTTTTCAGATTTTGGTATACTTTGCCTCTATAACATGTCTTTCTTAACACTTATACCATCAGTGTTAACAACTTTAGTGTGACAAAGTTCACATTAAAATGTTTATTTTTAGGCATTTGGTGTTCTTACGTCTGTCGATTTCACCTGAACTTTGTCATAAGTTATCACTTTTCAGCCAGATATATCCCCGCGATCTCTCTGGGGAAACAGCTAGTATTTGGTATCATTGGAAAGCTCATTTCCTCTAGCGTCATGATGACCGGTCTAAACATGGTCCTTTCCTTTCTAGAGCTCCCCAACAGTGGCTATGTTTTCAATCCGAATGCATTCAATCCGAGTGCAGATCTGTTTATATGTACCCTAAACATTGCAATCCGATTCAAATATTCGTTTATATGTGCATTATATGTATTCCGAACAAAGCTACTGCGCACACGTACAGCGGTTGTCGTCATGCCAACCATACGATAGCGGAGAAAGAAAGCCATGGACGTGACACCAAATGACCTAATTGGATTTGTTTTGTTTCGTTGACAAACATGTCAGCAACGTTTTTTCCCCAAATCTTACTCACTTTAATTTGTTCTACTGAACGTCTGAATCCTCAAACACGTCTTTGAAGAGATCGTTATTATGAACTTTTCTTCCGTCCAGTCTCTCGACAATCTTTTTATCTTTTAGTATGTTCAACAAATATTTTGTCTCCTCCATCAACCAGTTCTTTCCACCGGACAGCATATTTAAGACGTAAGACGTGAACATGCGCATCGTTGTACTGCACATGTGCACAAGGTATTTTTGAATCGGATTGAGAAAATAATAGGATTCAGGCGTTTACATGGTCATCTTTTTTCTCTCGATCGGATCAGACAAGGAATACACCACCCCTTCTGATCCAATCGAAATTTTATTCGGATAGAGCTCGATCGGATCGATAATGATGTTTACATGCAGGCTTTTCAGTCCGATTGAGCCGTCAATCGTATTACTACCGGATTATTTGGTTGTGTATAACGTAGCCAGTGAGAAACTACAGGTTGATCTAAACCAGGAGACGGAATTTCATTGGCTAAGGAAAGTTCATGTCTGGCAATGTGATTCGCCGACATGTCACATGATGTACTCTGCCAGCTTACAACAGAGATATCAGTGCAGAAAAAAGAGATGGGGAAACGCAGAAATTCAGTGCAAGAGCATTAAAAAACGGATGTAAGCAGCAATCCATCGCTCGAATAAGTAAGGAAAGTACATGTAAAAAGACACAAATGAGAACACAAACGTCACGATGAATAATGATAGGAATATTTCTGTCTATAATATAATTCACACAAAAAAGTCCAAATCTCAATTTGTGTAGAATTTACATAAACCATACTTTCCATGTTCATTCTGAGTTATATTCTGAAGATTCCTACAGAAGGATTTGTTCACATGATGTTTGTCTGATTTTACACACCATTTTGTACTAAAAACATGGTGAAAATCAAGTTTTAATACATGTGTGTAGTATTTTGAAATTTTATAAATGAAGAGGAAAAAGAGAGCGAGAGATCCAAAATCTGTTCTGTCAAAACTTTTAACTCGTGTTGTTAAAATGAAACAAAGATTTTAAATCTGTTTTCAAATACCTAGAGTTTTGTTTTTTAAATTTATGTAAATAAGCACACATTTAATGAGAGCGTATCTTATTTGCACTTGGGTGCAGTGGTGGCTTGGTGGTTAAGGCTCTGGGTTATTAATTGGAAGGTCTGGGTTAAGCCCCAGCACTGCCGAGCTGCCACTGTTGGGCCCTTAACCCTCTCTGTTCCAGGGGCGCTGTATCATGGCTGACCCTGCGCTCTGACCCCAACCTCCTAACAAGCTGGGATATGCAAAGAAAAGAATTTCACTGTACTGTAACGTAAATGTGACTAATAAAGACTCATTATTATATCTAAACATGTTGTTTTTTTCCCCCCAGAAAACTTGTAATGCAAAAAAATGGTATATAATTTATTGGTAAAATTTCATGATAATATCTTCACACTGAAAATTTTCACCTCTTCACCTGCAGTGTCTCGCTTTAATCGGTTATCAGCAGGTACTGCCCAACTTCGTTATCGGTAAAATCCACTATCGGTCGACCTCTAGTTCTAACCGTCAACTACAGCTTAGCACGGGCTGTGAGGTAAGCTAAATGCTATCGGCTATATAAAAAGCAGGAGGAGCCACTTGCTATGTTATTCCCTGACGTCCTGTTTCAGGAAATGATGTCAACACGTCGAATACCGCGGTGACGTTAAAGTTCTGGGTATTGGTTAATATGTCCAAAATGTTGGTGTTACTGACATGTGAAGATTCCTTCACCATCTTTTCCTGTCTGAACAGAGCTAGTCATTTTGTGCTTATTTTCGGTGCTTTGTGAAACGGAGCCGAGTGCGCTATAAAAAGACGGGGTTGCTTTAATGAGAGACTTCGCTACGGGCCGAGCGAGTTTCAGAGGCGGTTTGATGTTGGCAGTATTATGGAATGAGGGGTCGCCCTTTTTGGAAGACTTTTTCCAGTCGTGACAAGAATATGTATTTTATTATCAAGGCAGTTGAGGGAGTGGTTCATATTCCATCATGTCTTTGGCACTGGGCCTCACGGGCTCACTATTCGCACTGATCATGATCATCTTTTAGTCTTCCAAAGCTTTGCTTAAATTTGCCATTGCACTTGTCATTGCTGAAATACAACGCAGTAGCCTTTGACAATTCGACAGTTACTGAAACTACTACATGTACAGTCAGTTGCAAGGAGATTCCTATCTATATTTGTATAACAGTAATGCTTTATTAATTATTACACAGTCTTGACAAATATCAACTCCACCTCATGACCATTGCTGGAGTGAACTCAAAAGGTTTGAATGTGAAGGAGATTAAAAACAGTGTGCAGTGAGGTGGTACTCCTCAGGGTCTTCCTCTGGTACTCCTCAGGGTCTTCTTCTCAGTCTGAATGCGAGTTAAGTAGTGCATGACCGTCCTCGATGCTTTTGCTGCCTGTTCTGTGTGTCGAGGGTCTGTTTGAGTTTGTTCTCAGCTGTTCAAAGAAAGACTCCTGTGAGGCCGAATGAAGAAGAAGAAAACAGATTGTAGGAGTTACTCGTTGTTATGTGAGAGATATTCTGAGGATTCCAGGGCAGGATTTCCTACAGCTGTATTTAGCTAAGGTGACGTGCTTAAGAAATTAGAAACGAACACCCAAGCTACAGTTCAGGGGTTTTTTTTGTTTTTGTTTGTTAGTCTGTCATTGTTCACCACATAATTGACTTGGTGCAGCTCAAAGGTTTCTGTTTGATTTGGAAGACAATGAGAAGCTTGCAGTAATGTTTAACATTGTCTGGTCTGTGTACCAGTTCTAGTTCTTCTGGTTATTCGCATTGAATATTTGTTAAAGGGTTCTCCTTTTTTTTTCATAGTCCGCAATTAGTTTTGACGGTTCCTTACACCCCCTGGGAATTCGTCACCTGAGTTAAGGATTTGTTTGTGGGGAAAATCATTAGATTATTTTTTTTTTAGCATGTCCCATGATGATACTATAATAGCTAGTTATTCTGAACATGTTTTGAAGGACACATTGAGTGAAACCATGCTGTGGCCTCAATGCACATACTCAAATATGCAAATTTGCAACATAAAGTCCTAGTGCGGTTCTCAATCCGCTCCCTAGGTGGTGAGTCTGTATCTCGTGTACACGAGTTCGGGCACTGGTAAGGGCCCTGGCTCACTACATATTGGAACACTGATGACTTTCCGTCGAAATGACTACGTACTCGTGTTGTAAAACGTCACCACTTGGATTTATCAACAGCAGGCAGGACCGGTATCTTTCTGACATTGTCCTGTAAACGTGTTCACTTAATCACACATGTTTCTGCCATGGTACTTCAAGCTGGATCATAGGCTAGTTAGTGGATTTAAAAAAAAAATAATAATTTTTTTTAAATAATTCATTAAACACTTAAGTCGTTACACTCAAACAAACCGTATATAGAACGTCAAATAGAGTTAAAAATCGCTAATGTAAGTAATCATTTGAGAGCTACAACAACGATAAGCTGCTAATGTTTGTAGTTTGCTGAGAGTTTGTCCATCTCTTTTATTTTTCCAGAGCTGAAAGGCTTCAGAAAACATGAGGTCATTTCCAGTAAGGGAACATCGTGAGCATCAGCGCTCCCTGGTTTTTGCGGTGCATTGTGGGATTTTTTTTTTTTTATGAGCGAATGTGGAAGGATTTTGCGATTGAGACAGCTCTTAAAATGGCCGCCTCCCTGATCAGTGTCCTGATTACTGAACTAGGGAGCTGAATGAGACGCACCCCTGGTTCCTCCTCCTAGCTTGTTCAACCTGAATTAATCTCATGTTTTAAGCATTTGAGCATCTTTCATAGTCCTGTCCATTCTTTGTGCTTATTGGAATGTATAGAAAAGCTAGCGTATATCTCCCTCTGAGCCATGCCTTACATTAATCAATTCAATTCAATTTAATTTGTATAGCACTTTTTACAATAGACATTGTCTCAAAGCAGCTTTACAGAAATATAATCACACTCTTCTCCTTATTAATAAATCACATGCTGCCAGTGGAGAATTTTCTGCTGTGTCTCAGTGCTGTAATAATTAACGTGGTTTATTAATTCCTCAAGACATTTACTTATAGATGCCTTAAGATTGTCATTATTACCACGCTGAGCCCAGAGACCTCTGCTGCTGCTGAATGGCGCCTCTTTAAACCCCACGTCGTCTTTGTGACAGGCTGTGGCAGTTGTTTCAGATGCAAGAGAAATGGGGAGGAGTTGGTGATAAGTTTGCAACAAGGATTGTTCCTTTGGTCATGACATGCCAATGAATTTCTTACAGAAGCATTATTATTGTGCTTATGTTTTCCCCTTGCTTTCCCACACAAATCGATGTATTATCGAACTGGATTCAGGGATCTGCTGCACATTACAGCAGAGGAATTTGATTCCTTTCCTCTCATTGGCTGTTTCTCAGTGCTGTTCTTCCTACTTGTCGTGGAGGTGCTCAGACTGTGAGTGCAGAGAAAATCAAGCATGCGTGAAAACCCTGGAGCCTCAGTAGCTGCTTGCAGACTGAGAAAATCGTGCTCACACTACACGAGCAGTCACCACGGAAACATGCAGCTAGTTGTCACCAAGCTGCGAGCCCCAACGTCAGTCCATGATTGGGAAATTGCTGCTGAAATTAGATTTAAGAATACTTATACATTTACAGGAGAGCTTCTGCATAGACCAGTGCGATTTACCGATGCATTGAAGTAAACGTATCCTCAGACTAGTACACGTAGGCTAATGATAAGGCAAAAAATAAAACAACTAGAGGTATAATCTATAGCTTCAAGCTCTCGTTCTGTCCTACAACATTGTATTTATGCCTATTACGTTCTGTATGTTAATGGTTTAGCCATTTCTATGTTACAGTTACTTTGTCATATCGGGAAGTACTTCATCTAATAATGTGCCTTAATAGAGAGTCATAGCCAGAGCAAATCCCATAACACAATCTTACAGGAATAGTGCTTTTTTGTGTGTGCATTTTTCCTTTGCAAAACCTCACTCAGAGCAGTGCAAACGTTCTTACCAACAGCACCAGCATCGAGTGTGAAAAACTGTAGATTACCCTAGAAACCTCTAGAAAATCTGATACCTGGTTATTAATTGTAAGCTGTCGTAATTGTACAGATGAGATGTGTAGGGTTGCTGGAACTAGGCCTGGGCTATGGGGTGATCATAGGATATCAGCAATGATTGGCATGTGACTGGATGCCAAAGAAGTTTGACCGGCTATAATCACTTACGCAGCATGGGGCAAAAGAATAGAATAGTAGTGCGAAAAGAGCTTCCTGGAGCACATCTTGTCTAGATATGCAATAAAATGGCTCACGCCACAGTGCAGCATAACCATAACGTCATGACCAAAAAAAAGCACTGAATGCAGTGCAAAAATCACGCACCGATTTCAGATTACTGTGGGGTGGTTTGTCCGTTTTCAGCCAGAGACAATCCGGTCTCAGTTTCATAAACAGCTCGAGTGGGGAGAGAAGGCAAGAAAACCACGATGGGTTTGAGTGTCTGATCTGGAGCAGGGCAGAAAGAAGGAGATAGGCTCGTGCGGACTGACGACTTTATTAGCTGCTGGAGCGTTTGGTAAAAACAATTCTTTCAGCAGCTCCTTTGTTACACCAGTGAAGTTATGCATGCGGTTTATGAGCATGCAAATATCCGTGTCACTGTGACCATCCATTGTGTGAACACGTAATGCTTTTAAAGCCACAACCAGGTCCGGCCTTCTCATCTTTCGGACCTGACTGCGTTCCTGATCTACGCAAATTGAGGGCCCTTTCACACTCCGCAATAAAGCGACGCGAACAGTGCTTTCACACCGAATGATTGATCGCCTTCAGCTAATTCATGCCTGCACGATAGGTGGTGCTGACCGAGAATGCATTTTACACCTGCACACTAGGTGGCGCAACTCAATATTCAGCTGATCGGCCTATCGTCTTTGACCACCAAGAAGAAGAATCACTTAAACGTTGGTGCGTAGCACCACAAGACAAACTATTAAGAAGCACAGAAACTAACTTTTCTAATTTTATGTGTTTTCTACCCAGTAAGGGAGGCAGAAAGTTTTTTGTGTCTTTTGAACAGCACCATAGAGCTGTTTTGAATGAAATAATGTGAAATATAATGCAGTAACACAGTAGTGGGACAAAACCCCAGTTTAATGCCCGAGACCTTCCCACTTTTTTTGCTGTGGAAGAACTTTAATAAATAAAGTGACAGTTCAGTTCTTACTCTCCCGTTATATTTATTACTGACTACGTTTACCTGGACAGCAGTAATCTAATTGTGTGCAAAGCTAGATTCTTTATGGTGTACATGAATATGGGAGCGGAGAAGGTTTTTTTTGTTTGTTTGTTTGTTTTTGTTTTTAATCAAACCTTCTTGTATAACAGAAAATCTATACAATTAAACCCTAACAATAATTTAAGTTGTTATTAAACAAAGAAAAAAAATCAGTAACATGTTAAAGCATTCTATTAAGTAGATATTTATTTACATTTTATGGAAGGAGCCTCCACTGTAACACTACCCAGTTGTTGATTAGTTTCCTGTAGCATGCCCTGTAATGCTTTATTCTGTATATATAACAGTTAAGTATTTGGAGTTGGAATGTAGCTGTGAGTAAATCTTAGCATACGAATGGACTGAGAGAAAAGTGTCCTTTAAGTCTACTGAAATGTGGAAGCTGGTAATTTGGAGAAGAGACCTGTTCCACTTTCTAGCCTTTACAAGTTTCATTGGCAGAGAGCAACAGTGGAAGTCTTTCTGCATGGTGTCCAGGTGGAGAATTGTGTGTTTAGTTTGAACAAATGTTTGCTCAGTTCAGTTGAATGAGTGGTTATTATTTAACCTACGTGTCATAGGTTTGAAATGCTCATTCTTTATTTTTATTTATTTTCCACACTTTAGAATGATGATAAAGTCATCAAAACTCTGGAGTAACACCAGTGGAGCTATGGGAATTATGTTGTGATAAAAAAATGCAAAATAAATTAATATTTTAGTATTTTAGCATCTTCAAAGTAGACGCCCTTTTTGCTAGAATCTCCAGAAATGTATTCTTGGCATTTTCTCAATCGATTTCTTGAGGAATCTCTCCGAGATGCGTTTTAAACAGTATTAAAGAAGTTTATTGGCTGCTTTTCGGAATATTTAGCTTCAAGTCATCCATTTTAAAAAAATAAATAAATAAAATTTGTAAATAAAATGTTAATTTTCTAATGAAAGTAGTGAATATGTTGGCACAATTATATTTTTGTCTACAACACCGATTTCAAACATTTAATCATACATCTTCAGATCAAAAGGTTTTTAAGCTCATGAGAAACATTTCAGTCAAGTGTCCGCAAACTTTTGACCGGTAGTGTACATCACTGCTTCTGTCTGAAGACATACTGTAAATGGGAGAGAGGGAGTGCCACAAGACTGATGACTATTAAATGTGCATGTGTGCAGATGAAGGACATTGAAATTGAAAATAAATATGTTCAATAGGAAATCAGTTAGCTACAGTGCCCTCCACTAATATTGGCACCCTTGGTAAATATGAGCAAAGAAGGCTGTGAAAAATTGTCTTTATTGTTTAACCTTTTGATCTTTTTTTTCAAAACATTCACAAATAGTTTGCTCTCATGAATATCAACAGTTGCTAACAAAAAAATCTTTGTTAAATATAGGTGTGCAACAATTATTGGTACCCTTTTAGTCAATACTTTGTGCTACCTCCCTTTGCCAAGATAACAGCTCTGAGTCTTCTCCTATAATGCCTGATGAGGTTGGAGAATACATGTCAAGGGATCTGAGATCATTCCTCCATACAGAATCTCTCCAGATCCTTCAAATTTCGAGGTTCATGCTGGTGGACTCTTCTCTTCAGTTCACCCCACAGGTTTTCTATGGGTTTCAAGTCAAGGGACTGGGATGGCCATGGCAGGACCTTGATTTTGTGGTCAGTAAACCATTTTTGTGTTGATTTTGATGTCATGGTCAAAAGTTTGCGATCACCAACAATTTCATGCAATTTTTCGCACTTAATTAGGTTTAGCTCTGTTTGGGCTAGCTATTGGGCTATTTTGTGTCCGATTGTGCTTCTTTCACCAAATATTGCGTGGTAGTCGTGGCGTCTGATGTGAAAGTTGTGAAGTTGTGTGTTTTTGTTTTTTTTTGTTGTTTTTTTTTAAAATAATAATTTATTGCTTTTCGCTGTAACAAAGCTTGCAAGGTGAGTTGGTCTCTTGTTTCTTTTTGTTTTACTGATCTTGCAATTTGATATGTCGTAATTTTATGCCGAATTAGCGATAATTGACAAACATTGACGTGGGTACTGCACATGCACGCTGAATACTGCTTTTAATGACTCTCTGTTATTGCTTTCTTGTTTGCAGATTTGATCATGGTTCAGGGAAAGGAATTATCGTCAGAGAAGTGTGCGCAAATATTCATTTTGCACAAACAGCAGATGTCTAGTAGGGAAATTGCCAAAAAACTGAACCTGGCGCAGTCCACTGTTGTCGCCACGGTCAAAAAAGCAACTGAAGTATACACACAAATGTATACTGATCGCAAACTTTTGGCCATGACAATGTTTTGGATCATTGTCCTGCTGGAAGATCCAACCATAGCCCATTTTAAGCTTTCTGGCAGAGGCAGTCAGGTTTTCATTTAAAATCTGTTGATATTTGTCCGTGATGCCAGGTATCCTAACAAAATGTCCAGGTCCTCTGGCAGAAAAACAGCCCCAAAACATTAAAGCCACCATATTTAACCGTGGGCATGAGGAACTTTTCCATATGGCTACCTCTCTGTGTGCACCAAAACCACCTCTGGTGTTTATTACCAAAAAGCTCTATTTTGGTTTCATCTGATCATAGAACCCGATCCCATCTGAAGTTCCAGTAGTTTCTGGCAAACTGAAGAAGTTTGTTTTCGGATGAGAGTAGAGGCTTTTTTCTTGAAACCCTTCCAAACAACTTGTGGTGATGTAGGTGACTTCAGATTGTAGTTTTGGAAACTTTCTGATGCAGCTATCTTCTGCAGTTCTCCAGCTGTGATCCTTGGAGATTTTTTGTCCACTCGAACCATCCTCTTCAGTGTGTTGAGACAATATAGACACACGTCCAATTCCATGTTGATTCAAAACATTTCCAGTTGACTGGAACTTGTTAATTATTGCCCTGATGGTGGAAATGGGCATTTTCAATGCTTGTGTTATTTTCTTATAGCCACTTCCCAATTTGTGAAGCTCAACAACCTTTAAGCACATCACAGCTATATTCCTTGGTCTTACCTATTGTTATGAATGACTAAGGAAATTTGGCCTATGTGTTCCCTCATACTTATACCCCTGTGAAACAGGAAGTCATGGTTGAACAGTTTCCTGTTCCTAGTCACCCAGGTGTACTAAAAGAAATGTAAAATCAATAGAAATATACTTCAAATATATTGTTCTCGTATGAATTCATAGGGGTGCCAATAATAATTGTTGCACACCTATATTTAACAAAGATTTTTGGTGGGGGATAAACCTGTTTTGTTTTCACTTGATATCCATGAGAGCAGAGTATTTTTGTGAAGTTTTTAACAAACGATCAAAAGGTTCAATAATAAAGACAAATGTTCACAGCCTTCTTTGTGCATATTTACCACGAGTTCCAATATTAGCGGAGGGCACTGTATGTTCTCTGTTTCACAGGAAGCTAGCTAATGTGATTTTCTGTGGAAAGAGTTTGCTGTTGTACCAGTCGAACATATTTTACTTTTCTCAGACACAGATTATTTTTCCAGTAATTTGCTTATATCTTCTGCCAAATCACACTTTCTGTAGTGGAGTAGAGAACTTCACCCTCACCCTCTGTAGTGTTCTCTTTCTTATCGACAATAGGACAGTATGAATGTGCACAAAGGCAAATGGGTATGACTGAACCCATACACAAAAATGGTTTTAATGCTCAGTACTTCTGATCTTTAACTATGCACTGAAATGGTAATCTCACAAAATAGGTTTTACTGGTAACTAAAGGTTCGGCTACAGTATATTTTGACAGGTATAGCTGCAGTGTAGTAAATATCATGTCAGTTTTGCTCAGGTCTGTTTCACTCATGTGCGTGTCCTTTCTTCTCTGGCTTTCGGCATATTGTTTGGAGGCTTGTTTTCATTGTGCTTAAACAGGTTTGTCGTATTTCATCTTGAAATGTTTTGTGATGCACAGTGTTCATTGTGAAAGTGCAAACCATTTCCATCTCCAACATGTTGTCAGCCATGCTGCTGTGTTGCTGAACAAAATGAGGAGGAAACCCCGCTGTGCAGTAGCAGCAAGCTAGATATGTACGTATCAGCGGGGTTTAGTTTGGCCTATGCAGCGTGCACGCAGGCTACGATTTCATAGATCTATCCCACACTAAAATGATAATGAAAGAATGTGGTATCTGGTAACCCATGAGGCATCATGGTGAAAGATTTGTCTGCATGACCAGATACTTCCTTGGGTGACATCATGCCAACCAATGTCGCAGTTTGTCAGAACTCCAATGGGAATCTTACCTGAGATCAATCAGAATACTCACACTATGTTCTGTTTATTTTTAGAGTGGAAATAGATCCAGAAGAAGCTGCACTCACTCACTTTATAGCACGTCATCTATCTAGTTAGCGCACAATGATTTGTACATTCCCGTTAAAGGTGCTTTCAGAAAAATTCTTCAATCTTCATCTGACAAGTTTTCATATTTTAAGACAAGAGTTGAAGTCCACAATGAAAGAACTATCAGAGTCACAAAACTGTATTTTTGGAGTTGTGCATCCACGGCTGTTGATTGAGCATTGAAGAATGATCTCATAAATGTACTTGGATGATAGAAAGATCAGGGTCACAGAATTTTCCATTTAAAATAAAGCCATGCTATGGAAAAATGATCAGAGTCCATAGCCTACTGTGAGAAAATGATCACAGTCCAGTCACATGACCGAAATCAGCCAATAGGCTTTGAGTAATGGCGGACACCCAGCTGACTGAATTTCATTGTTAAGTTACTGTCAAATTTCTTCAACATATCTCATTAGTAATTGCTCTCAGCAACCTTGAGTACTAGATCAAACAACATGGATGAGTATCCTCAACAGACTGATAAACCAAAGAAGAGACAGATACATAGAAGTAAGGCAGAAAAAGAACTCCCTGTAAATGACAGAATTGTGGATAATATTCAAGTTGAGATTGATGTATAATGTATTTTCTGTGAGTTTTCAGTGTTTAA
Organism: Ictalurus punctatus; assembly: GCF_001660625.3. Taxonomy (NCBI): domain Eukaryota; kingdom Metazoa; phylum Chordata; class Actinopteri; order Siluriformes; family Ictaluridae; genus Ictalurus; species Ictalurus punctatus. The sequence goes on from NC_030429.2 coordinate 18,341,604, forward strand.
GTGATGCTGATGATGCTCAGTTGAATAAATTAGTATAGGTTCATCACTGTATTACTGTGAATACCCACGAAAGAAATATCAGAGTCCGCGCAAGCATTTTTTCATGCTTCAATTAACACAATGTAATCAATAATGGCTGATAACTTTTGGTGTCTTCATAAAGACTATGAATGGGTCTAGTGAATATATATCAAGATTTTCTCTGTTCTCAACTATTATGACATAAGAAGGTTCTGAATTTTTAAATTCAAATTTTGGAATTCAAGCACAATGTGACTCTGATCATTTTATCTTTGGTGCCTTCAGTTATATTCCTGAGCAGTATTGATTGCTGCTGATATCAGTAACACTATATACTAATCGTCTTGATATTTGATCTGGCGAACACAGACAAGTGGAGTGATACACACAGTGAAACATCCCAGTGCAGTTAGTAAACATAGGCTCTCTTGGAACACTGCTCAGCCAATCAGATTATTAGACCGGAACTAACTTGTATAAAAATCAATACATTGTACATCCTTAAACCTAATGTTATGTTATGCATCGATTTGACCCCTTTCCACATTTGAGATGTCTTTTCTCTCTGATTTTCTTGTCTTCCCTCATTTAGAGTCATGAATTTGTATGCAAATATTTCTTCTTATGGCCTGTCCGAGATAAGCCATAATAAAGGTTTACTGTTTTAAGCTGTTTTTTGCTGTGTATTTAAAACTGGTCCAGTCGTTTTGACCCATGACATAATGGATGTAACTTCCCCCCCAACATAATCGAAGGATTAATCATAAGCATTGGAATTTAGATTGAGATCATGTATCGTTCACAACTATTTGTTATTCACTTTTTATGTTAATGCATTGACAACTTGTAGTTCTTGACGGGCGTTATCTAAGATCAGTCAGGTTAGCAAGGCCTTTTTTTTCCCCCCTCTCGTGGTTATTAAAGTAGCTGCTGAACTGAGCTAGCCAAGGCGTGCCAGAGAATAAACTGAAACCTGCCCCTTTAATGCGCTGAAGTCTCCTGGTATCATCTTCTCTAACATCTGTTTTTATGTTTTTCACCCTTTAGGAAACGGAGATTGCAACCAGCTGTAACCATGTGAGTATCTTTTTTTTTCCTTCAGTGTTTTCTTTCACTGTGTCATGTGTTTCATAATGTTCCAGATCCATGCTGAACTCAGTAATGAGAGACACATTTATAAGCACATGTTGTATCCATATGCTTAGTTTAAAACTGATTTTGAATCAGCTTGTTCTGGGGCTGTATGTCAGTAGCTGGTATACATAAAGCCTGGGGTGAATCCTACTTGTATGCATAAGCTGTTTAATTTAATGTATTAAATTCCTTTTTTTATTTTTTATTTATTTAAAGCTGCTATGGAATTACAAACTAAATCTGACAACAGACCCAAAATTTGAGTCCGTGGCCATGGAAGTATGCAAGACCACCATTAGTGACGTAAGTACCTTCTTTATGTCCGCTCTCTCCAGCGGGTTGTGCCTTTGAGTGTGAAGTTAAACCGAGTGAATACATTTTAGATCGAATTATACACCATTTAAATAACGTAATCCATTTATTTGTGGTTACAGATTAAAGAGTGTGCATCAGAGGAGCGGGGGAAGGGCTATTTAGTTTCATGTTTGGTAGATCACCGTACCAACATCACAGAATACCAATGCAACCAGTACATCACAAAGATGGCTACCATCATCTTCAGCGACTACCGGCTCATCTGCGGCTTTATGGACAGCTGCAAGGACGACATCAATGCACTGCACTGTGGGAGTGTTAACACTGGCGAGAAGGTGAGCCAGGACCTTCTGGGACATAAGCGCTGCTAAATGTCACTCTTAAGAGATTTAATAAATGTGTCCTGGAATCAAGCCTTGATGTCCACATATCAGGACTTTCATTTTAATAGCACTGATGACTCATGAGCTGAGTAACCGAGAAATACTGAAATATTTTCCTGCTATTTTCTCGTTTCATATTCGTGTCAGAATGTGCGATGTGTATATAATTGAGTTGTGATGTAATTCAAGGGCTGTGGAATAGAGAAGCGGTCGCATTATAAATGATATGAAGGAGAAGCAAAGGTGCATATTTATTTACATTTTTTTGCAGCACGCAGAATCCAATTAAAAATGCTCTTGCATAGTTATTTTTCACTATATTTCCTATAATGTTTTCAAAGCAGAGAGCTCGAGTATGGTTTGCCATGTCAAGCAGTACAGTCCAAGATAAAATCTGCTGAGAGTAAGTTATGCTTTACCATGTTTTTCTTATTTTTTTTACTTTTTTTTTTTCTTTCTTTCTTTTTTTTAGGACATACATTCTCAGGGAGAGGTGATATCATGTCTGGAGAAAGGGCTGGTGAGTGAAGTAGAGGAACAGCCAGGGCGTTATACAATCAAAGAAGATTGTAAGAAAGCCATCATGCGTGTGGCTGAGCTATCATCAGATGACTTTCACCTGGACAGGCACCTCTTCTTTGCATGCCGAGATGATCGCGAGCGCTTCTGTGAAAATGTACGTCCCTGACTTTGCGTATTTGCATTGCAGCTTTCACCGGTACAACGCCATACTCATCTTATTGTTTTTGGTGATTTTAGACTCCAGCAGGTGAAGGCAGGGTGTACAAATGTCTGTTCAACCACAAATTTGAAGAGTCTATGTCTGTAAAGGTATTTAAAACTATTATTCTGTTCTGTGAGCAATTTCTATACGATTATTCACATAGATATCAACCATAATTGACCATAATAAGAAATCTACACGTGTGTGTGTGTGTGTCCATTTGTTCATTTATATTTTCTCATGTTGCACAGTGCAGGGAGTCTCTCTCCACCAGACAGAAGCTGATCGCCCAGGATTACAAGGTGAGCTACTCATTGGCCAAGGCCTGCAAACAGGATCTTCGGAAATACCGCTGCAACGTGGATACCACATTGCCCCGTGGCAGAGAGGCCAAGCTGTCCTACCTGCTGCTGTGCCTCGAGTCCGCCGTGCACAGAGGTAGGAGTGCAGAGAAGGATGTGTGATACAGGCACATGCGGAAATATTTCCTAATTATTTTTTTCTATAACCAGTGTATCTGTTGATCTAAAGTGCTAATTGCAACTCTGGTTACTTCACGTTTTCAAGTCCTCTCTTCATGTGCATCAGTTTGCACTACGTGGCATAACTCTTGTTAGTCAGCATTAATTATGCTAGATACAGCAGCCTATCTTCCAATGTTGCATAAAATGAGATTAATATAGCCTAATATGTGTGTTGATAATTCTCATGTATCTGATAGCAACTACAGGGTGTCCCAAAAGTCTCCATAGATAGGGGAAATTTGCACCTAACTTTTTTTCTTCTTCTTCTTCTTTTTTTTAAGCAAAATGTAAATTTGTTTACAAAGCATCCTCTACATATTTCTTTGTAAACACACACGGAGTCGTCTCTCCCACTCATCACGAACTTATGTAACACATTTGGTGTTATGCATGTAATTGCACTTCGAATGCGTTCCATTAAATGTAGTGATGCGCCGAAAGGAAAATTCTGGGCTGAAAAACAAAAATTAGTTGTTTTTTTTTTTTTTAAAACACATTTTAAAATATTTTTTTGTATAATTGTACTAATATTAGACTTTTTTAAAATTCATTTAATTAATTTAATGAATCTGAACTACAAACCAATAAAATGGTGACACTTTTTTTTTATTATTGAAATTAACACAAAAACAATATTAAATATTATTCTTCATTCAGTTCTGTAACAAGCAAATTTAACAGATATATCCAAATATCCAAATAATAATAACCAGATATATCCAAATAATGTAAAGTTCTAGAAAACTTATAATATGCAAAACAGCAGTCACGTAATGAACTAGGCCTCTATTCTGTTTATGTAAATGTATTTCCACATTAATTAAAGATTATTGTGCAAAACAGCAGCAATATTACTAAAACCAACCTGAAACTGTAAACAACAGATGTAGCCTCAAGTCAAGAACAAAGTTTCGCAGGCCTACACGAATTTTTATGTAATTGCTATACACATAGCAAATTGGACTGCTTTCTATTTAAGCAAAAGTGGCAGGTTTCTCTTCAAGAAGAAAAGTTTCTCAGCTTTCTGGCAGGAGAGATGGTTCCTCTTCTCATCAAGAATATGAGGTGCTGCACTGCATTGTCTCTCACTCTCTGTGCTGGTGCTTGGGGCGGATAAATACCTGCATGCAATCCGTGCAAGCAGTGGAAAGCGTAGCTGTGCTTGAAATCTGTGCCTAACACTGAGGGGCGGGGCGTGGCGGAATATAATTTCGGCTCATGTTTTTGGCCTTTTTTTCCCCTTTGGCCAAAAACCGAAAATGCCATTCTCGGGCGAAAACTTTCCCAGCCGAAATCTCTCTGCATCCATAATTAAATATGGTGTATAGGTGTATATTTTCCTGGTACACCATGGCCTTCTTTTGTCAAAGGCATTCCCAAGGGCTATCTGGAAAAATATATATAATATAAACTAAGCATGAAAAATTTTGGAAGACATTTTACTAAAAGTTGTTCATTTCCTCTGTGTATGGAGACTTTTGGGACACCCAGTAGATTACTTATTAGCTGGTTCTGGTATGAGAAGCAAGTGTTCACTTCTCTGTATGTCAGGACGCACTGTGAGTGGTGAGTGTCAGGGGGAGATGTTGGACTACAGACGCATGCTGATGGAGGATTATTCGCTGAGTCCGGAGATTGTGCTGCACTGCCGCGGGGAGATTGACACACACTGCTCCGGTCTGCACCACAAGGGCCGAACCCTCCACTGCCTCATGAGAGTGTCCCGTGATAAGGGCATCGTAGACAACCTCTGTCAGAAATCTGTGAGTTGACTTTACTTTCACCTCACTAGTGCAAAGTGTTGGGTTGGGCTAAACTGAGGTTTTAAATACAGTACGACTGTGGGTGTGAGGGGAAATGAGATGGAAGGCAGGCATGAGAAACTACAGGGCTGTATTTATTTAAGTGTTTACTTCATGCTTTTCTGCATGGCACCGTCAACAAAAATAAAAGAAAACACGAACTTCACACACTTACAGCTCCACACTGACACGTCTCATTCCAGCTTTTCAGCACCTCACACATATAAATATATGCCACATTAATAATAAATAAGACATAATTAATCACACACAGGTGTCAGCATTCATTCATTACCTACTCCTTTTCTGTGACTCCTCCCCCATTCACACCCAGCACTCGACCACACCCTCGACCCAAAACAAGACGTTTGTTAATAAAACTCTGAGACCATTAAGTGTAGGTTCAGGTCTAGTAGTATTTGGTCCACTACATGTGAGACTGCATATGTGTTTTATAATAAGTCATTTTGTATTAATTGTCCTCAGCTCCAGACTTTGATCCAGGAAACGGATCCCGGGGCAGATTACCGGATTGATCGGGCTCTCAATGAGGCCTGTGAGTCAGTCATCCAGACCGCATGCAAACACATCCGTAATGGAGACCCCATGTGAGTCAAACATGTTCCTCTTTAATCTACCACTTTTATTACTCAGTCTGAGCTATAATGATTAATCATGACTGTGATTTGTTCTTTTTGTTGTTGTTGGGGGAAGATAGTTATGGAGTGTTCTGTTGATTTTCATATAGGATCCTGTCTTGTTTAATGGAACATCTTTACACCGATAAGATGGTGGAAGACTGTGAGCACAGGTTGCTAGAGCTGCAGTACTTTATCTCCAGAGACTGGAAGTGAGTGACCAGTGGCATTTAATGTTTCAGCTGTTACTGGTTTGACTGATTTATTACTAGTTTGATATTAGGTGTTATTAAGAATGACCAGTCTGTGTGAGCCCACATGAATTTTATTTATTTATTTGTTTATTTATTTATTTCTTCTTTCTCCACATCACCTTTCATTATTTGTATTTATTTTTTTATTTTCTTTGTCACTCACAGGCTGGACCCGATCCTGTACAGGAAGTGTCAGAATGATGCTGCACGTATTTGCCACACTCATGGCTGGAATGAGACGAGTGAATTCATGCCCCCAGGAGCAGTCTTTTCTTGCCTGTACCGCCATGCTTACCGCACCGAGGAGCAGGGTCGACGGGTGAGAGTGCCTATCTATATACACACACACCCACACACACCCTAGCAGACTCGGCTCTTGTTGATATCCAACATACATTAGAGTTGTACATAAGGCATTTGTCTTAAGGCATAATACATGTATGGTCTGTAATAAGCCTTTTAAGCAGGTTTGCTTTGGCCAGAAACTATGTCCAAGTTATGAAGTTATAGCTGACACAACCTTTTTTGACTTATTTAAGACTTATTTAAGCCTAACGTTAAATTTAACCACAGGACTCCACTGAGAGCAACAGTCTTTATACTGTAAGTACTATATTCTTGTTGCGGATGCTCAAAGGTACACCAAATTATGCATGCTATGATAAACAAATGAAAGGGTCAAACTGGAGTAATATCTTTACGCTTTGCAGAATTTTCAGTCTTTGTACAACTGGAAAATTTGTAATAGAATTTTCCACACATAAGACTCACCAACATGTACTTTCTGCCAGAATCCATTGTCCTTGTAACATGTTTTATTAGACTATACTGTTCTTAACCCCGTGAGAAACCTTTTTAAAAAAAAATTTTATTCACTCGACACTCTGGATGAAATTTTTAACAAGTTTTTAACAAGAAATTTTTAACAAGTCAAACCTAATGCGATTTTAGAGTTTATAGGAAAAATAGATTTTGAAACCTTACCCATTTCTCACCATGGAAACTGACATGGCGTTAAAAACAAACAAAATAAATATTAGAATATTCCATGTTTTTAATCCCAGTGGTTTGTCTGTGTATATCAGTATGAGGAGCTGAGGCACTACAGTACAGAGTATGTAGTGGTCTTCATTTTGCAAAGACTGAAAATTTCAAGCAACTTTTTAAATTCAAAATTGTAATTTGCTAATGATTTTGGTTGGTGTGGGGAAATGGGATCCTTCTGGCTAATCAGCTATTTAAATGTATTGGGTCATATGTAATTGAGTGTTTCGCTGTTATTTTTGTTTTATAAAGATGGTGGGTGTCATTCTAATTCCTGACAAGTTCATGTGGTGTGTATTTGTTCGTTTCTGTAGGAGTATTAGCCCTAAAATGTTGTTTGTCTATAGTTGTCTCGTGACTGTAAGACGGAAGTGCAGCGCATCCTCCATCAGAGGGCTCTGGATGTGAAGCTGGACCCAGACCTGCAGAGACGGTGTATGACCGATCTGGGCAAATGGTGCAGTGAGAAAACAGAGCCTGGACAGGTTAGTAAAACTTAGAGCAAGAAAAAGCTTAAGTAAGGAAAGCTAAGTTGATTACTTGGTTAAAATTTGTATTCTGCTGCATAGTTTAAATTACTTTTAATTAACGTGCTATGTAATATGTCCCCTCTGAAAGTATTGGAACAACAAGGCCAATCCTTTTGTTTTTGCTGTGTGCTGAAGACATTTGGATTTGAGATCAAAAGATGAATACGAGATGATGAATTTGAATACGAGATGATAAATCTGAATATGAGATGATGAATCAGATTTTCAGCTTTCATTTCCTGATATTTGCATCTAGGAGTGTTAAACAACTTGACACCTTTTTGTTTGAACCCACCAATTTTGCAAGTGACTAAAAATATTTGAACATGTGACTGCCAGGTGTAAGATTGTCTGTTTAACAGTTAATAGCTCTGAATGTCTACTCTTGGTTTGAGCCCTGAGTTTCACCTGTGAAGACTGTATTTGTTGTTAAAAGGGATAAACCAACATGAAGACCAGAGAGCTGTGTATGGGAGAAAAGCAAGCCATTTTGAAGTTGAGAAACTCGATCAGATTCAAGCACTGGGCATAGCCAGTGCAACAATTCAGAATGTCATTAAAAAGAAAGAAACCACTGGTTTACTAACAACCATTCATCTAACAGGCCGGCCAAGTAAAACAGCAGCAGTCGATGACAGAAACATTGTGAGAGCTGTGTAGAAAAACGCAAAAACAGCAGTCACGAGCGTCTTTCCTGTATATGATCACACAGTCTCTGATCTCCCTGAATGCTCCATTAACCAGTGCACAACCGAGATGAATAGTTCACATCTGGCCTTTTCATGTGTCTCTGATTTTCACTAACTGCCTGAGATAGCATGATTTGTGACTAAAGAGTGTTGCCAAATTTCATAAAAGCAACAAGACCTTTCAAAAAGAGCCCCATCATTACTAGCCTAAAATCAAAACTTAAAAGGAAATGTATATTTAGTCATATATTTTCTGATTAAACAGTTCGTTTGATTTCATTTATTTGTTTGTTTGAATCTCACATTATTGCAAACACACGATACATTAAGTTGTAGAGAAGATATCACATTTTGTGTAGGCTGTCGTTGGAGCTCTTTTTAAAACTGGACGCCTTATTGTATTTCGTCTACATGTGTTTCTAGAACATGTCTCACAGACGGGAGTTTCAAGCTGTCTCAGGCCCATATGACCTCATTTACATTTCTACCTGGCACTAACCACTTGGGAATCTATCACTTAAGACCAGGTGTAAATGGGGCCTCAGTAACCTTGCATAACTTTTCAGGTATTTTCTGTTTCCCCAAACGCGATGGTTCACTTTTTTTTTTTTTGCAGCTCACAACAGAAGGGTTGTTTCTCAGTACTCTCACTCACACTTCCTTGGCTCCTTACCCCAGTCATGAGTCATTCAGCCTGTAATCAGGAAATCAAATTATGTTTGCCATCAATTTCTCTGTCCTTTGCATCTTCTACTTGTTTTCCTTTCTCGTGATATCAGTATGAGGAGCCGAGGCATAAGTAAAGCACACCTGGTTCAGGAGCTGGGAGAGTGCAAAACTGGTCCATCTGAGGACCTGTTTGGCAAACACTGTCCTAGTTCATAAATTGATATATGAAATTAAATGTGGTCTGTGGTTTAATCAAGCATTATTCTTCCTAATATAGGGCTTTTTTTTGGTGAACAACAGCTTTGTATAATAATACCAGACATCTTGTTAATGCAGCACTCATTAAACTTGTCATGGCTTTTGGTGTGTGTGTGTGTGTGTGTGTGTGTGTGTGTGTGTGTGTGTGTCCATGTTTGTTGCAGGAGTTGGAGTGTCTACAGGATCATTTAGATGATTTGGGCTCAGATTGTAGAGATGTGGTGGGTAACCTGACCGAGCTGGAGTCTGAAGTAAGAAACACTCTCCTCCTTCACTCCTTTTTCTCTTTCTGTCAGACATATTCAACTTTACTATTGCGTTATGAATACTGACAGCTATATCTGATGATGTACTGCTTTAACTGTGCTGTACCTACTGATTTATTTATGTGGTTAATGTGATCAATCTGAATCATTTTTATGCAGCATAACTTTTTTCTTTTTCTTTTAAGGATATTCAGATTGAAGCCCTTTTAATCCGAGCCTGTGAACCTGTCATCCATTCGCACTGCCATGTAAGTCAGGTTGTCCAATTATTGCTTAACAAATAAAATCCCTGTCCAAAACAATTCCTCCACAGAGTCTTCCTTTTCTATTTTTGATTATTCCTATTTTGTGTCTCTCTTCCTCTTTTTTTTTTTGTTTTGTTATTGATTTGTCTAACAGGAGGTGGCAGATAATCAGATAGATAATGGAGATCTGATGGAGTGTCTCGTGCTCAATAAACACCAGAAGGAGATGAATGAAAAATGTGCAGTGGGAGTCACTCACTTTCAACTGGTAATACACCTTCAAACACCTAACCTTACTTTTGTATCTAGCTGCCACTACGATATACAGTTAAATGTCCAGGACAAAAATAAAATAAAAAAAACAGTAACATTTATGCATAAATTAAATGTAAAATGTTTTCAGTTTTGAATTGGGGATGAAGTAAGCGTTTCAGGTGAGAGACTGACTGGTGTTCACAACATTTATATTAATTATATTTATATTAAGTGACTCCAGCTGTATACATTGAGCCGTGCATCAGTGTGCTGTGTTTTACAAACTTATAACCAGTTCCCATGTAGAACCGGGTTCTGAGGAGGCGTCCCTAATGGGTTGTGTATTTGACTTTCTCTTTACTCAGTGCTGCTCTCGTCTTCTTCCTCCTCAGGTCCAAATGAAAGACTTCCGCTTTTCTTACAAGTTCAAGATGGCCTGCAAGGAGGATGTTCTCAAACTCTGCCCTAACATCAAAAAGAAGTGAGTGTAAAGCTATGGGTCACTTACTAATTCAAGTTTAAAACAGAATTGTTTGTTGTTGATGTCTCCTATACTGACAAAGCAGTATTTGTGCAATTTATTTAATACATGTCTGGCTAGTTTAACCCAAATTGCAGAAAAAGATCAATCGATCATGGAATAAACCTATTTGTGTGCGCAGGGTGGATGTGGTCATCTGTCTGAGCACCATGGTCAGGAATGATACGTTGCAGGAGGTGAAAGACCAACGTGTTTCCATGAAGTGCCGGAGGCAGCTCAGAGTGGAGGAACTGGAGATGGTTGGTTAATTCTCAAATCAGAGTCCACATACTTGTCGTAAATACAGAATTTATACAGAAACTGCGATGTAATGTGTTATAGTTCACTTACTGTTGGATTGGCATGACTTGTTTATGTTTTTGTGCTGCACAGCACTGTCTGTAGTTACTCTACTGTAACTGTGGTGCTGTACTCTGTTCCAGTCAGAGGATATCCGCCTGGACCCAGATCTGTACGAGAGCTGTAAGCAGGACATTAAGGATCACTGTCAGAACGTGGTGTTCGGCAATGCTCAGGTCTGTCTTTCTGAAACAACTTGGGTTATCTGCCCCAGCTCTGTAATTCAGAAGGGTGCAAAAGTCCTAATTAAGAAACTACTAACATCTCATAGTGGTACCAACATAGATGTTGGTGTGAATTATAAATAAATACAAGCACAGTCCATAAAAGCATACTTATTGTGGATGCGGTCGACGAGTCTGTACTTGTTCTTCGCGTACACCAGTGCTGAAAACGCAGACGCAGAGTTTTTTTCGATGCCATGTTACAAAGTTCTCGGTATTCGGTGTGCACAGATATCCAAAAATCCACCACTGGCTTCTCTGTGAACCTCCGTGTACAATGGTTTAAAAGAGACGTTGTCCACTGTGTTAAACAGTCTGTGACTTCAAGTGGAACGTTTGGATTTGGTCATGTCATTTGCTGATTACAAAATACCTTAATAGCTTATTATACAGAACCTAATTTAATGTGCTTGGATATACACTACTGGTCAAAAGTTTAGAGACACTCGTTCTTTTATTTTTATTTATTTTCCTCCCACATTTTATAATAATAATAATAGTCATCAAATCTCTGGAATAACACAAATGGAACTATGGGAATTAGGTTGTGATAAAAAAAAATCCAAAATAAATAAAAATAATTTAATATTTTAGCATCTTCAAAGTAGACACCCTTTTTGCCCCCTGAGATGCTTTTTAAACAGTATTAAAGGAGTTCACACCTATGCTGGACAATTATCGGCTGTTTTTCGGAATATTTCGCTCCAAGTCATCTGTTTAAACAAGTGTTTTTTTTTGTAAAAAAATTTTTTTAGTTTTCTAATGAAAGAAATGAATAGGTTGGCATGATTTTATTTTTTTGTCTATAATGCTGATCTCAAACATTTAATCATACACCTTCAGATCAAAAGGTTTTTAAAATCATGAGAAACGATTCAGTCAGGTGTCCACAAACTTTTGACCGATAGTGTGTATGTGCAGGTGATTGAGTGTCTGAAGGACAGTAAGAATCATCTGACCCAGCGCTGTCACCAGAAGATCTTTAAACTGCAGGAAACTGAGATGATCGACCCTGAACTTGACTTTCAACTCATGAGAGTGTGTAAGCAGATGATCAGGGTGAGTGATCATAAATCTTATTTATTTATTTTTATTTGTAGTGACTCTTCTGATTACAAACAGCACTTGTAGATGTAGTTTGTGTGTTCAGTATAGTAAGTGAGTTGTACCTCGTTAAATAGTATTTTTTGGTGTTGTAGCGTTTCTGCTCTGAAGCCGATGCTAAGAGCATGCTCCAGTGCCTGAAACAAAACAAGAACAGTGAACTCATGGACCCTAAATGCAAACAGATGATCACCAAGAGACAGATCACCCAGAACACGGGTATAGTCTGACACACATTTGTACGCCATCCTCTGTCTTAATTATTTTTCATCCGTATCAAAACATGGGTCATGCTGCGCTAGAGCAATGGTTCTCAAGTTGTTTCAGCGTGAGGCCCCCCTTGTGTAGGGTGCATTCCTTTGTGGTGCAATTTGGGTTTTTTTTCATGCTAGGCTTTTTTGTATTAACTTTCTCAACAGAGACTAGGTCCTCTATCTAAAAACGACTCCATTTTAAATAGACTTGGGTTTTATTGGCGTGTAGCGAACAGTACTGTACAATAGTATATCAACAGATGTCTCTGTTAGTGACGTTTCGGCTTACTGTGCTGTGTATAATTGATTTAATTTAGTAATAGTTCGATTTTTATGTACGTCATAGTTCAATGGTTGACAATCCTGCCTTACATATAGGTAAAATTAATTTTTAAAAAAAATTAGTTCTACGCAGCCCCCCTGGCTCCATCTGGCAGACCTCGGTTTGAGAACCACTGCTCTAAAGAGACCGTTAGATATGGCGAGCACAGTTTAAATATGAATATGATCATGATTAGACTTTAAGTGGATTTTTTTCCTTTCATACGTCCAGATTACAGACTGAACCCAGTGCTGAGGAAGGCCTGTAAGCCTGACATTCCCAAGTTCTGCCAGAACATTCTGGACAAATCGAAAGATGACATCGAGTTAGAGGGCCGGGTCATCTCCTGCCTCAAACTCAAATACGCTGACCAGGTCTGTTCTAGTGCACCCCACTCTGCTGTGTTACTTTGTGATTATGACTGGGTCTGTGTGCTTGTAACCGTTGTTGAACTGTGTGTGCAGCGTCTCTCTCCAGACTGTGAGGACCAGATCAGGGTAATTCTGCAGGAGTCTGCCTTGGACTACAGACTGGACCCTCAGTTACAGATGCAGTGCACTGATGAGGTCGGTTACTCCTCCAGCTTCCTCCAGGTGTCACCGTAATTATATGCACTACCGTGTGGTATAAGGTCACGTATTTGTGTCTCAGATCCCGCGGCTGTGCGCAGAGGAAGTAGCGGCCCAGGAACAGACGGGCCAGGTGGAGGAATGTCTCAAAGTGAATCTGCTCAAGCTGAAAAATGAGGGCTGCAAAAAGGTGCATCATCATAATCACGTGTCCTACCATGAAACTGTCTCAAATTCTCCCAACTACGTAGTGCAGTTTAAATTCACGCATGTCATATATGTGTAGGAGGTGCTGAACATCCTCAAGGAGAGTAAGGCAGACATTTTTGTGGATCCAGTGTTGCATACAGCATGTGCGCTTGACCTTAAGCATCAGTGTGCTGCCATCCCGCCTGGCAGAGGAAGACGTGAGTGCTTAACACCACGGTCAGTATGTTCCCGGAGAGTTTTCAGAGGATATTAACGTTACTGTGTGTGTGTTCCTCAGAGATGTCATGTCTGATGGAGGCTCTTCAGGATAAGAGAGTGAGACTTCAGCCTGAGTGTAAGAAGAGACTGCAAGACCGCATAGACATGTGGAGCTATGCTGCCAAGGTAACACACACAGACCATTTCAAGGAGGTAAACAATTTACAGTGCTTCTGCACGTGTCTGGTCCTAAAGCATTTCCAGTGGCACCATTTTTTAAAAACCCAGATCTGTCAAAACAAAATGGAAAAATGACTAGCGTGTACTTTTCAGGTCTAGCTAAAGCTGAACAGTTCAGATATTTATAAAAACTGAAAATAAAACCCTTTAAATATGACTGAGGTGACAACTTTTCACACAGAACATTAAACGTTTACTACGTTTAGCTACTGTTACACAATACAAAATTGCTGTAAAATGTTACTCATCGCATCTCTCTGATGGGTAGATAACTAATGTAAACCGCAGCTTTCCTAATTATAACACAGAACATTTCGAAATGAAACGGAAATACAAACCTGTCACTTTCCCTACAAACGTATCAAAACACTAGCTAGCTACCATGTGAAAACAAAGACTGAGCCACGATGCTGGCTCAAATTATGCTGCATCATACTTAAATAGTGAACATAAAGAAATAATATAAAAATAATTCAATGGCGAAAATGTCATTTATTTAATAGAGATAAATTGTGTGCTACATATCCTGGAGTTGCTAGTTGATATACAGCCGTCTCACTTCACTGCTGCAATCCAGGAGTCATGTCACGTCGTGGTTTTTTTTTTTTTTTTTTTTTTTTTTTTTTTTTTTTTTTTTTTTTTGGTTTGTTTGTTTTTTTGTTTGTTTTTTGAAATCTAAACACTTTAATTTCCGAAAGTAGGTTAGTTTCAGGCCTGAGGGAGCATCCAACCACCCAACAACATGGCCCTAATTTTAATATTGACATTTTCAATCGCATAATTAAATACGTTATCACAGTAACACCGTGCATGAAGAGCCTCACACTGTTGATTTGTATGTGCTCGACAACTTGTTTTATGGCTGTTCCAGGGGCTTTTGGGAACATTAATGCTATTATGAATTCCTCTAAATACAGGATATTGTAGCCTGGCTGTCTCTGCCAGGAGGTTCAGACTTGGCCATAGATCAAGCTTTGAACAAGATCATGAAAATCTCTGGGCTGACCTGGAGAAGGGGAGTCCACATGGACAGAGCTAAGAATATAGAGGAGCTTTGCATGAAGGAGTGAACTGAGATCTATCTACAAGTGTCTCTGACTGTGTTAGACCTACAGAAAGAGGTCCAGTGTTCTTCTTGCCGGGGAGATCATGACCAGATGCGAATTGTGGAGGGTGCCAATAATTCTGACACTAGTGGGAAAATTGCACTACTTTTGTTACATTGTTTAAAGAACCTCTCCAGCATCTTTACATGTTTGTGATCAAAATATTTATTGTATGTTTTTGTTCTGATTTTAATGAACAGCAAAAATGTTATTTAGCAGACTGTATTCTGCTAAATAAATAAAGCTCAATTTTAGAGACTAACCACACACAAAATACAAATATTAAAGATTTAAGACAGTGTGCAAATTTTAGTATTGTTATTGCTATTATTAAGTTCCTATTTTCTCAAGCATTGCTCTATGTGCAGTTTCCTTCCATGTTGACATTTTCTGCTTCCTGCCTCTAGGTGGCACCAGCAGAAGGCTTCTCAGACTTGGCTGGTCAGGTGCTCTCTTCCCCCGCTAAGAACTATATCATGAGCATGCTGGCAATGTGTGTGGTGCTGCTGTTCTTCATGGGGCTGCTGTGCGGCCGCATCACCAAGCGTGTCACGCAGGAGCTGAAGGACAGGTAAAGAGGGTTGCCAGGGGCAAGAAGGGGGGGGAGGGGAGGGGGGAGACCCAATGTCCTCACTTTTTCCTTCCCCATTCCACAAAAGGGGGGTGGAGAAGCTAGCAGCGCTCCTCTCTGCCCCTCACCCACCCCGGGCCCTGGCTATGGCACGGTGAAGAGGACAAGCAAGACTGAAAATGTGCAGATATTCTTGCTACTGGCAGCAGCCATGTTGGGACCTGATTTTACTCTCTTCACACTGTCCATGTTTTCTGACTGCGGTACTCCTGCATCGTCATCTGCTTCTTTGTGACCGGACCTGCCTGCTATGGACGTTTGGGCCATTTTGTGTGCGCGCGCGAGTTTGTTTGCGCCGTTCGAAGCGTGTGTGTGCCAGCATCTTTGAGACATTGTTTCTCCCCTTTCAGCTTTCTCCATGTTCGTGTTTTTGTTTCTCTTCATTTGCAGTTCATGTATTTATTGTTGATGCTTTTGTATTGGATGTTGTGGTTTTACGTATGCTTGGGCTTTGTTGTGCTCCCCTGTGGTCTACCGAAGCGATGAGGCAGCGGAAGCAGGTTCTCACTACTAAATTACAGAAATACTTTTGTCTGGTTGTGGTTGATTTCCATATACTTCAGTTACACATGGTGACTAGTATATATGTGGTATTAGGTTTGTGTGTGCGCTAGGGTTGCGGAGGTCTGATAACATGTTTCTTTTATTATTTTAACTGATATTGGAATTTCATTAGCATCGACATGGGTTGTTCCTTTTAATAATGTCACGGCTGCGATTTGTTGACTAACTTTCAGGACATCTAATGGGAGAATAACACCATCGTTTGCTTTATAGTATTATTTATAAGTAACAGGCATGACATTGATGTAGTAGGCATACTACTAAATATGGCCTTTTGTGATTTAACTAATTACAGGGGTTAAAAAACCTGAATGGAATGAATAATTGTGCTGAAGTGTGTGTGTGTGTGTGTGTGTGTGTGTGTGTGTGTGTGTGTGTGTGTGTGTGTGAGTGAGTAAGATTTCCTGTGAGGGTGAATGAAAAGTTCAAGATTTAGTATCTTGTCTATGGGGTTACTTATTTTCATCAAGAGTTAAAAAAAAAAAAAAAATTATTTTACTTTTTTTTTACTTTTAACAGATGGATATTTGTGTCTACGATTGCAGGTTTGGGTTGTTGGTGAATAACGGCATCCGATCTAATGTTTGTCAGACTTGCTGTACTCTCAGATACTAACAGACCATTGAACAGAGAAGAACTATTCACATCTGAGCCAGAAGAACTCAGGATCTAGGATCAGGATAAATGGGACTTTTTAGACTTGAGTAGGATGCTTAAAAACGTTCAAATAATCCTGATTTATATTGTATTCTGATTGTTCAAATATTATGTGGACAACAGGTAGATGACCTTAGATCAGCACTCTTAATCTGACTGTGATGCTTGAAAAATATTCCATAGTGGCCTCAGACAGGATGTCAAGGCACTCATGGAGCTCAGGCAGGCAAAGATGTGGTTCCTACATGGCAACTTGACTTAGTCTTTCAACTGCACTGCAGAGACGGGCACAAGTGTGATACAGAGTAATCGTTACACAAGTTAGGTCATTTCCTGTGCTCAGATTTCTCCTCAGTTTAGCTTGTTAGATGTTTAACACCTGGAGAGGTGTACTGATGACTGGACGTCTTACAGTGCCATACTTAAAGACTGCTAATAGCATTAGTTCATATTCGGCCAACCAAGCTCAAGAATTGTTTTGTCTGTGCTTGCTTAGCTGTATGTTAATGACTTTCAGTTTTGATGGCCTTAATTTATTGTAGGTTTAAAGTTTTGGGTTTTCTGGATGCCTCTATGCTTAGTATTGGGGCTAGTCTTTTACTCTGCCATCCAGGGTTAGAGGAATAAGAAACCTTTTTCTTCTTCTTCTTCTTCTTCTTCTTCTTCTTCTTTTTTATTTAAAAAAATACTTTCAGAAACTAAACTGTTTAACTCGGTCAATGTTCTTGAATATTCAAGTGTGTCTTGAATTATGTCATCACCCACACAGCTCAGAAATCCCGTTCCGAAAATCATGCCCTTTACACCATCATTTCTTGCATGCACTCCCGTAATCACCTGCCGTCCTTCTCAGCTTACTGAGCCTGTTGTGTAAGTATCTTAGCATATCAAACCTTTGACAGCTTGTTGGTAATTAAATCTGCAACATTGTCAAAAGCTCTAAACAATGAACCCCCCTCCCCGTTAACACTCTGAATGTCCTCTAAGGGGGAACGCAGTTTAACGGCTGTTTGAGGGAAAACGAGCCTTACTATGATCTCCATTCACCCCTGTCTGTTTTTCAGTGTCATACTTAAACGTTTTTGTATGAATCATAGCAGGTCATGTTGCAATGCTACGTGGAGGAGGAAAATATTGTTCGTATACTGTATATAGCTGTGGATTTACAGAGAGGTCCCTGCTTCAGTGTTGCCCTTTTTCTTGTAGAAAACGTGAAAAGTTACTGGATTGCAATCAGAAGAAGCAGATGGACTCACCCTTCACCTACCTTTACTGGTAATGGGAATGTTGGAATGGGAAATCGCCATGTAACCTTTGTTGATAATTATGCTTATTTAATAAGTTCTCCAATAATATAAGCAATTTAATACATTTTTAAAAAAAAGATTCAATTTCAGCATAATTTGTCCAACAACAATTGTACGGACCGGCCCACAGAACATGTTCAGCTTTCCATGTCTCTTCAGTATTAACTCATGTTAGCTTGAGTTCACTCCTTATATTCACACTCTCAACCAGCCCAGAAACCATGGCCATTTTTGGTGGACCATTCCTTAATTATTTTGCCAATGATTAAGCAAGTGAATGTAGCACTGGAAAGATTTCTTCATAATTGCTTGATTTCCTCCTCCTTTCAGACAGGAAATAATGTGAAGTCATACTGTAAGTGCTCACTGTCTGCTGTGTCTGACCTTTCTACAGGTAAACACAGTAATTTTTTTTCTTCTTTTTTTTAAATGATGCATTTTGTTTTTGTATGCCTTTTTCCATTGTATAAACTGATTTAAAAGTATTTCCCCTCAGATCTGATTAAGCCATGTATTATACATATATATATATTAAAAAAAGGCTTTTTTTTTTGTCTTTATTGGTTGTTTTTGTTATGTACAAAGTGATTTGGAAAATTGTTAATAAAATCAATTTGCCGGTTTGTATTTTGGACTCTGGAAATTTCTGTAGAAATCTTAATGCTTTAGTTACACAGTTTGTAACAGAAAGCTAAACTACACCTACATTCTATTATCTCTCTTCTGGAGGCTAAATATGACCGAATCATTTATTGCTTTGATTTAAGGGTTGAATAGTATTGTAGGGTTATCTTGTTGCCTTTTTGTGGATTGTGTGTGTTGTGAGTTTATTAGGACATTTGATGGTCGTGATTAGGAACAGGCAAAAATGTTGTAGTTAAGATGCTACAGATTTCTATCCAAGTCCATTTTGAACGTGGCAGGAGCACAGAACAGAATGAAGGAGAAAGACTACTGAAGCTAATGCATGACTTATAAAAGGTTATAAATAATCTGTATAATATTTTCAAGTCACATCCCTGCTGAACAAAAAAATATATATAAACCCTCGTAGAATTTGCAATGGTTCTAATGATTATAATGGGAACTGTAATGGTTTAATGAGAATTGTAATGGTCCCTGTGGGTCTCTACTGGTAATTTGTTGCCTTCTGTTTGTGACAGGTTATGTCTATTGGATACCATTTAAGACCAGTAATGGTAATTATGGTAATGGTTAGCTGATGGTTTTTAATGGTATTTGTAGTGGAAACCATTAAAATTTCTTTGAAGGATTCTATTGGGGGATTTTTCAGCAGGGGTAAAAATGTAGGGTTCTATGTCACGTGACATATTTCGTGTGTGTGTGAGAGAGCGAGAGTGTGAGAGAAGGAGTGAGCATGTGAAAGGCAACTTCTCTGTGTTTGAATACTTTTTATAGCTCCACACAGTTAAATGATGGTCATTGAGGAGAGGTCCATGAGGTCCTGCCTTGGCATTCTGTCATTAAGGTGAAGAATTCTTTGTGGGAATGCCTTTCAGTCAGTCATTGGAGACAATCCTCCTCCTTTATGATGGCCCAGAATCATAAGGAGGATTTGTGGTTTGGCAGCAGAGACCGTTTCAGACATGTTGATTAAGACATTAAAATCGTGGAAGATGTCATTGTGCTTCACTGTGAATATTGAAGCAGAAATATCAGTCATTGTTAAAACTGAATTTGAAAACTATAAAATAAGATATGATAAAATGTTTACATTTTAAAGTTATTAAATACACACTAGATTATGAAATAAAACTAGATAGTCAAATTAAATTCATAAAAGGCTATAAAAACACAATTAAGAGTGATTCTTGATAGCTTTCTAATAAAGATTTTGGATTTTCCCAGCTGGAAATCTGTTGTACTTCGTTTTTAGTTCCTGTGTTTGTAAGGCAGTTATAATAGGTGTCTCGGGTGGCAAGATCACTTTATTCTCCAGTCTGTTTCCTCCTCACTCTGTGTTTTAGAAGCTGTAAGGGGACACGAAGAGTGTAACCTTTGTAACATATCGTCCCAGCAGTGTTCTCTTCTCCAGCTCGATCATCTCTACCTCAGTCTCCAGCGTGGCAGGGCCTTGCACGGGCTCCACCAGCAGCAGCTCCCCACTCTGTCTGCTCGAGCGCTGAAGGGTGAAATGCCCTGCCCCTCGATTTCCCAGCAGTCCGAAGCGCAGGGCGTCTCCCAGAATACGGGCCGCTGAAACCCGGAAGAGGACGCGGGGAGTGCTCATGTTCGACACCACTGACATAAAGTGAAAGTTGACCGAGACGGGAGCCTGGAGGCAAGCTTTGTTCCCCAGAACACAGGGATTACGCTCACATTGCCTGTAACATAGACGTTGGAAGTCTCAGCTTTTTACTTCATGCCGCGCTTCATGTCAGGTTTATTAATGTGATTTACCAAATACTGGACTTCAACACATCCCACATATACAATCTGTGCTGTAATATTTCTATTTTATGTGGATCAAATGTATTGCATTAATGGAAATGAAATTGGCATACTTACAGAGGTGAGGTCTTGATGTAGGAAGCATTGCGGAAGCGAGGGCATTCGACCACCATGCACCTGTGACCCCCGAAAGTGTTCACACACACCTGCTCTTTGGTACAGTTGTGAACTCCTTTCTCACACTCATCAATATCTGCAATGAAAAGTTTAAGTCATTTGGCAAATGTTTGCCTTCAATTATTTCTGTCCTTGTTTCCTTTTATCTTGTATTCAGAGAAGAGATCTACAAGATGCAAGAAGTAAAACAAACAAAAAAGAAAAAGATAACACCTGTAGTTTCCACAGAGATTTGAGCTCAGTTGGTCAGAAAGCATCTCAGTTATATTCATAGCAACTGTAGTTTGCCTTAGAGTCAGCAGAGGGCTCTAAAGGTACCATTAAATAAAGCTCTAAAGAAAATGCTGAATTAAACTCTATATCCTTCTTTCTAAACAGTATAGCATCTAAGATGCTTTTCTGCATCTCTGAGATGCTTTTCTGCATCTCTTTTTTTAATTTAGATTTAGTAAAGTTGGACACTGACCGTGGCAGCTCCTGTTGTCTTTGTTGACGCTGTAGCCGGTGGGACATTGGCAGTAGTAGCTCCCAGCTGTGTTCATACACGTGTGCAAACATAGACGGCCAGGTTGGGTCATACGGAAGAGCTCGCATTCATCAATGTCTTTTATTTAAAAAAAAAAATACAAAAAGAAGGAAAGAGTAAATATAGACTCCACATAACCTAATTTATATACAGTAACTGAATGGTAATCTTGTCCCCTGAATGGAATAATAAGTCAGGTCACCATTTTGTAATATATTCCAATAATCAGTTAACATTATCCACAATTTGACTGGAATAATTTTATGCCCTTCATAGTCCAAGCAATATGATAAGATGGATAGGAAGTTGTTAAGCCCAGATCAACTCTCTTACTCTGTCAAGTCAAAGCCCAGTTTTTAACTGGTCGGAGATGTTACCTGTGCACAAGCCTCTTTCCTGGCTAGAGATGCTGTAGCCTTGCTCACATGTGCAGTGCATGGAGCCCTGAAACTCTATACAGCGGGAGGGACGCACATATGCGGGTGTGGAGGAAGTAGGGATATTGTGTGTTCCAGCATCTACCACTGAAGATAGAACAAGACACATTATTGTTCAAAATATACAGTGGGGGATTTAAGTATTGGACGCTTCAAAAAAAAAATTTCAATAAAGATATTTTCAATGAGGCTATTCACATGAAATTTTCACCAGACTTTGGCATTAACTCAAGAAATCTGGAAATATAAAGAATTCACAAAATTAAAGTCCATAAATGAAGCTATGTGTTCAGTGATTTTGGCCCATTCTTCTAAACATATTGTCTTTAAATCTTGTTCAATTGGATTCAGGTCAGATGATTGACTGGGCCATTCTAACACCTTAATTTTTTTTTTCTCTGAAACCAATTGAGAGTCTCCTTTGCTGTATGCTTTGGATCGTTGTCCTGCTGGAAGGTCCACCCACGTCTCATCATCATCCTGGTGGATGGCAGCAGATTCTTCTCAAGAATCTCCTGGTAAAGGGCTCCATTCATCGTTCCTTCAATTATATGACGTCTGCCAGTACCATGTGATGAAAAACAGCCCCACACCATGATGCTTCCACCTCCAAACTTCACTGTTGGTATTGTATTTTTAGGGTGATGTGCAGTGACATTTCTTCTCCATACATGGTGTGTAGTATGACAGCCAAAGAGTTAACGTTTGCTCTCATCTGACCAGACTACAGTCTCCCAGTATTTCATAGGCTTGTCCAAATGAGTTGTAGCAAACTTTAAACGAGCTTCGACATGCCTTTTCTTTAGTAATGGAGTCTTGTGGGGTGAGCGTGAGCAGTGGGGTGAGCGTGAGCAGTGGAGTGCATTACCTTTTGTTTTCTCTGTGACGATGGTACCTGCGGTCTCCAAGTGTTTCTGGAGCTCTTTCCGAGTGGTCCTTGGCACTTGGGCTACTCTTCTGACTATTCTTCTGACTCCCTGGTCAGAAATCTTGCGAGGAGCTCCTGTGCGTGGCCGGTTGATGACGGAGTGATGCTTCCACTTGCAGATAATGGCCCCAATGGTGCTTACTGGAAGATTCAGAAGTTTTGAAATGTGTCTGGTTCCATCAATATATTTTGTAACAGTAAGGTTCCAAAGGTCTTGGGAGAGCTCTTTGCTTTTACCCATCATGAGATGTTTCTTGTGTGACACCTTGGTAATGAAAAGCCTTTATATAGACCATCAGTTTTGTAACCCAGATGATATTAATTTGTACAGATAGGAGGTATAATTACTTATGGATTTCAGAGCGTCCCTTGTCTTACCTTACCTTGGAGAACTGCTTTTTCTTAGCGTGTTCAATACTTTTTTCCTGTGTCATTCCACTTTATTACACATAACTTTATTTATTAACTTTAACGTTGTGAATTCTTTATATTTCCAGATTTCTTGAGTTAATACCAACGTCTGGTGAAAATTTCATGTGAACAACCTCATTGGCAGTATGTTTACTGAAAAAAATGTTGACGTGTCCAATACTTATTTCCCCCCACTGTATCTAGAATTCAAAATATACCTTATAAACAAAGAATCACAAATTTCAAATATGTAAAAGCTGCTAAACGACGCATATTGAATTTAATGAATGCTCCACTGTTTTCAACCTAATCCATTTTCCAATCCACTGACTCAAAACACACTTATAATAGAAGCCCTTGGGCAGTTGTTGAACTTGTGTGAAGCCTTTAGAGTCTTTAAGGATGAGACCAATATGAAAGAATAACTTAGCAATCCTGTTCATGTTAAGTTATTTTCAATATTTCAATACTGGAGCAATACAGTACAAGTAATCCTATTGTCTTGTGCATTCTCCAGATTCCAAGCACAATCAGACCAACACAAATAAAGTTATTAAAGCGTAACCACAAATTCTTCTCTCTAAAATGGTAGATCCATCACAAATACCTGTCAGTGAAGAATTCATAAAAACAATGCTTTTCATAAATGATTGTCTGCTTCATCAACTGCCCATGGACTGCTATTATAAGCACATTTCAAGCCAACATGCTTTTGCTTCTTTTCTCAGTCCAGAATATTTTTTATTCTACAGATGTGGTAATTAGAGATGGGGTGTTTAAGTTCTGGATTATGATTGAATAAGTACTCTTGCAGGTTGGCTCTTCTCCACTCCAGCTCAAAGAATCCAGACACTCCCTAGTCTCTGGCCCTGACAGCTGGAAACCAGGGTTGCAGAGGAAGTGGACTTCATGGCCCACTCTGAACACTTGGCCCAGCATCCTGCCATTGACTGGTGGGTTTGGAGGCAGGCATATTTCTGTTGGGTAAAGGACAACATAAAGAAAGGTTATGATGAGATGTAATGAGGGTAAAATAACAGATTTAAGCACAAAAGACTTAGAACAATGTCCATTTTCAGAGAAAGGTCTGACTCCATGGTAATCTCTATGCCTTATAGTGTTCTTTGGTTTGTCCCTTTAGCAAAACTCTTTAGAGGTGTTTAATAGTGTATAAACCTACAGTGTATAAGCCTTTCAGAAAAGGCTCCAAGTAAAACCTTGAGAAACCTAGAACTGTTAAACAAAGAACACTTGAAGAACCCTTTATTTTTAAGTGTATATGGAGGCCAGAATAAACCCCCTGACCTGTCAACACATCCAGAATTACTGTACATTCCATGCTTTTGGTTCCTATTGGGACTTTCTTATTGGTTTTATGTACTGAGTAAATTGTGAGTAAACAGTTCCACTTGGCACCCCAAATGGTTCTTCATGGTCCCGTCTTGGTCTCTCATAGGGAAATCTTGAAGTTCTCTGTGGACCTGTACATTAGTGGGTTTTCCTTTCAGAAGGGATTCCAGGTAGAAAAAAGCTGGGACTGTTTAACCTCCAAAGAATCCCTGAGGAACTATTTTCTCTATGCAGTCTATATGCAGTTTTTTGTAATATTGTGTGACTGTATACAGCAATGCATCTGCTCCTGTACTCACGTGTGCTGTTCTTGCCTGTGCTGATGTTGCTGCTGTGTTTAACTGTAGTGTTGTGTAGCAGGTTGAGTTTCTTGCGCAGGCTGCGTACGCTCTGTAAGAAGGAGGTCTCGTGCGCTGAGAGCAGCTTATGGACATGGCGTAGAGTGCTCTGGACCTCCTGCCTGCTCATACACTCCTGCGCAGTTCCAGTCATGGAGTTAATGGTGTTTATTTAACAGAAAACTAGTGGCAATGGTGGTTTTGTTGCTCATTTGACTGCAGTACATTGACCAAATACATGAAAGCACTGTGCCACTTAAAAGCCTGATTTTAATTATTTATGTCACAGGCAAAACAAAAAAGTTTTGGAGTGATTCAGATCCTTTACATGTTGGATGCTATCTTTAGCAGTACTTCTTATTTTTATGTGTGCAAGAATTATGTGAAATAATATATTTATATTTATCTAAAAGAACAGTGAAAAATCCATTGAAAAACATCTAAAACTTCCCAGCACTTGTCTCTGACTGCCTCACAAGCATTTTTTCCTGCCCAGATCTGGGACACTCATGTATTTGGTTTACAAATCCTAAATCTGCATAATGTATGCATGCCAGGATTTTTTTCCCCCGCAAACTTGAGTGCGAATACCATATTTTGTGTATCTGGTTGTGTGTGTGGGTTTTGTTTTAACCTAATTGTTAGGACTCTTCAAGTCTCCTTTCAACTGTAAATTCAAAAACAGGGGCGTACTAGTTCTGCATTTTCTTTTCCAGCAGTGTAAAAGACAGCTGGAAGGTTACTCATGCTGATCATCACAAATGATATTAAAAAGCACACCAAGCATATGTAAAACGTAAAGATTATGCTACATTGTGAGACATTTGCGGTGCTAAAACTTGGAAACGAAAGTTCACCTGCTGCCTTAAAAATGGGAGTAAACTTTTACGTTTTACAAGTCAAGACAATCGATTATTTTCAGTTTAATTTTGGAAATCTTATAAACTTGAGTTCAATATCCAGAACTTGGTATGACAACTGGAGTTAAAGAGAAGAAACAAGTTCACATAACTTAATGGAGCTATCATGTTTTACAGTGTAGACTGCTTCCATATCACCCTTACAGAAAAACACACATGGTTTCCAAACTTGTACTAGGATATACTATTTCACATGTAGCTTCTTATGGTCCACACATTTTAAGGTTTTTTAATGTGTTTATATAATTTTATGTGAATATTCTGTGTGTACATACAGGGAAAAGATCTACATGACAAGTCTGAAAACCACATGGGATGTTTCTGCATGTGAATGTTAACTCAGTGCAATAAAATCTATCCATACAGGTTTCTTAAGAAAGAATATACCGGAATGTGTTATTTACTGGGTGTGGACGTACCTGGCTCTGAGATCCAAGCATCTGGCATGTGATAAAAAAGATCAAAAATATTCCACTGCTATACATCCTAGCAGAAAAACTGTTCCCAGGACAGTACATGTGTTTAAGTTAACTGAAGCACCTCTCCTGCTCCTGTCTGTATGTGTGTGTGTGTGTGTGTGTGTGTGTGTGTGTGTGTGTGTGTAGGCAGGCATGAGGAGTATGTTTAGCACAGCTCTAGTCTTGAAGCCCATCGAAGAGTTATATTTAGCCCACCTACAGAGGGTGGGGGGGAGCCCACCTCCGTGAGACAGCTGTGTACATCTGGAAAGCGTTCAGGCTGCGTCCAAACCCACATACCTCCCTACTAAACGCCATGTAGAAATATAAATGGCTCATTATTTTTGACATGCTATTTAATAGGGACGCATATGCGGTTTTGGACACAGCCTGAGTGCTTTAATCTGACAAACCCAAACACAGGAAGGACATGAATTACACAGTCAGAATAACACACAACCTCTATCATTAGCTCCGATGTAATTAACATCCTATCTTTTAATATGTGCCCGGAGTTTATTAGGTACCTAGGACATTTGATAGTCGTGATTAGGAACAGGCAAATTATTGCCTTGTAGTTAAGATGCTACAGACTTGTATCCAAGTCCATTTTGAACGTGGCAGGAGCACAGAACAGAATGAAGGAGAAAGACTACTGAAGCTAATGCATGACTTATAAAAGGTTATAAATAATCTGTATAATATTTTCTAAACAATTCCCTGCTGAAACAAACAAAAAAACAACACTATAAACCCTCATAGAATTTGCAGTGGTTCTAATGATTATAATGGGAATTGTAATGGTCCCATTGGCATCCTGTCCAGGGTGTACCCTGCCTCGTGCCCAATGCTCCTTGGGATAGGCTCCAGGTTCCACGTGACCCTGAAAAGGATTAAGCGGTATAGAAGATGGATGGATGGATGTAATGGTCCCTGTGGGTCTCTATTGGTAATTTGTTGCCTTCTGTTTGTGGCAAGTTATGTCTATTGGATACCATTAAAGACCATGCTGGCTCAAATTTAGCCTATTACCCAAAAACACTTAAAATTCAACATAGAAGCCAATACTCACATCTACCTCTGAGCCAAATGGAGATAGGAAAAAAGACACCAGCCGTGAGTGAGAAGAAGCAAGGGTCCAGCTTTATTGGTTCCGTTCCACCACACGAGATCCACACCGATGAGAATTCTCAGAAGTGATCTGATACCCTGAGCTTAAGCTCCAGTATTTATACTGTACTTACACAGTAAATAACCCATATGTTTGGTAATTATGGTAATGTTTAGCTGATGGCATGTAATGGTATTTGTAGTGGAAACCATTAGAATTTCTGTGATAGTTTCTACTGGGGTTTATTGTCAGCAGGGATATATGTGGGGTTCCATGTCACGTGACATTTTTCGTGCGTGTGTATGTGTGTAAATGGCAGGGAGCGCGCATCTATGTGCAGTGTGTTCAGTGTCCGCTAGATGGCGGTAATGAGATTAATGTCCCTGCTGTTCTGTTTTCCCCTCTGCTGTAAAGACACCACTGACTGTACATTTACATGAATGGCATTTGGCAGACGCCCTTATCCAGAGCGACTTACATCTATCTCAATATACAGTATAAGGATGGACCTCGTAACAGGGGTTTAAAACTGAAGTCAAAATTTCTCTGAGGCCCTCTAGTGGCTGGTTTTTTTTTTTTTTTAATTCCCATGTAAGGTAAATGTAAGCCAAGCTTACATCCATCCATCCTCTACCGCCTACTCCTTTTCAGCATCACGTGGAGCCTGGCGCCTATCCCAGGGAGCACAAGACAAGGCGTGCTGCTGCCTTCTGAATCATTTGAAGGAGTTTGATGGAGCTGGCTGGGAGGCCCGAGAGTAGTGCGTTGCTGTAGTCCAGTTTTGAGATAACAAGAGCCTGGACTAGTATCTGTGTAGCCTGTTCGGTGAGGTAGGGTCTGATTTTCTTGATGTTGTACAGGATGAACCTACAGCACCGTGCGGTTGTTGAGATGTGTTATTGAGATGTTCTTCCCCCAGGGCAGTTTTTCCCAGTATGTTGCTCATTTTGATGTCAGAGCTAGCTTGTTGAACTGATAGCAAACAAATGTGAGTTGCAAATGCAAACCAAACCTAAAGTACAAAATGTATTGACTGGGCAGACCCACTGTCTGACCACAACTGTATCCTACTGTGTACGCTCTGGCTCCAAGGTCTCTACTGCACATGCTCTGTCTCCATTTTTTACCTACAGTGCAAACTCAATCAAGATGACAACTTTCATCCATCCATTATCCTACACAGGGTCACAGGAAACCTGGAGCCTATCCCGGAGGCAATGCAGGGGACACCCTGGACAGGGTGCTTACCCATTAAGGCACAATCACACACATATTCACAAACCACAGAAAATTTGGAAATGCAGCACCTACAGCACATGTCTTTGGACTGGGCGAGGAACCTGGAGTACCCCGAGGACACCCCCAAAGTACAGTGAGATCATGCAAACTCTGCGAACGCGGGACAGAGGCGGGATTTAGACCCCCAAATCCAGAGGTGCGAAGCAAACGTGCTAACCACTAAGCCACTGTGCCCCACCTAGCAATGTTAACCAAATTTAGGCTTCAATACCACACAATGAGAGAAAATGGCGATATGTCATACAGTCACTGGGTTACACCCAATGACTTCATTGAGCAGAGTGTGTTGGTGTGTTACCACAGAAATGAGACTCAACCAGAGGAGTATCCAGCTGAATTATTGAGCTTTCCAAAGCTATTAAAGGAAGTCATTCATATATATATATATATATATATATATATATATATATATATATATATATATATATATATATATATACACACACACACACACACATATATATAATCTTCATGATTTTCCTGCAGTCCAGAGTTTGTTCTCTCAGACAGTGTACTGTATCGATGAAATCTACACGCGATCAATTGTGTTGGTTCTGTTAGTTTGGGAGGCTTACTTCGTCAACGTTTTTTGTCGATAAAAAAAGTAATCACATAAAATATATAACTAATGATTTGTATGATTTATATAATTAAGTGTAAAAAAAATAGCTAGTATTGGATCCTGCATGCTTCAGCATGCATTTTCTTCATTTACAAGAATAAAATGTACCGTGTGTGCTTTTTTTGGATACTAGCTTGGCAGGTGATGTAGAGTCCTGCAGAAAGAGCACAAATGAAACCTTCTAGGGAGAACACCCTCAAAGCAGCAGAAACTGATACTTTAAAGTTCCAACAATTTTGCTATTATTTCCGAGCATGAAGCAAGTGGTGAGATAATGAGCTCCATTCCACTGTTGTGAATTCCTCTTGTCAGCACGCAGCACAGTTACAAAGCACCGTTCTCATGTTTTGTTTCTCGTGTTGTCCTTTTGTCTGGCTATGTTCAGTTGTTTGGCTTCTAGTCTTGTCTCCTCCACTGTCCTCTCATTCGTGTGTTTTCCCGATTGTTTCCAGGTATTCTGTGCTTAGATTTTGATTCGTTTGTCTATTTATTTATTTAGTATGTCCTCATTACTGAGCCTTGTAGTTTCCATTATTCCTAGATCAAATTCCAAGTACTTGACCTGTGCCTGATTACTTGATTTATGATTATGGATACGACGCTTGCATTATGTTGGCTGCCTGTTCTCTGACGGCTGCCTGGAATATGGATAATAATTCATTCATTTAGTCAAATAAAAGACATGCTGATTTTATGCACCAGTCTTTCTGATGTCCCATAATTTCGTGTTTGCTTTTTTAATTCATGAGTGACTGATACCATATACTCTGACACATCTCTTAATGTTTATTGTATCATAAATAACCATGCCTCTTTCTTCCTGTAGATGCTTATCTGGTTTGGCAGCATTAGTATTGTGCAAACTGAAATGAGCCGGAATAACAAGGCTCACCTGTTAAAATAATCCTACTTTATTTTGATTCTGTCCGGCATGACTATAACCACCACAGTTATGACTTGTGTTTCCATATCAGGGGTTACAGGGGTTGTGAGAAATTTCCTCTCCTTATAAGCTCTCTGCCCCATTCTTCCCCTTTTCTTTCTGTCCCTCTGTGTTTCTCTTTGTATTTGAGTCAGGAGTCATACACATAAATTATTTGTGTTTTCTGTTAACTTTATGCCACTCTTATAATATTCACCTATTAATAGCTTAATAATGCACATAAACAGTGTTTCATGCAAAAATAAAGGAATAATAGATATATAAACCCTATTACTGAAACACATACATTACTGGACAATGAACAATATACTATAGCAAATCCACTCGGGGTGTAATGATAAATCATGACATGATGCGTTGCAAAAATGTTACAATGGGCGTTGTGAAAATGTGCTATAATATTCTATTATTTATACTGTACTTGTAATGCAGTTGCACTGTTTGAACACCAATGTACACATTGGCAAGGGGGAATTATAATGCTGTGTGCCCATGTAGAGGCACTTTGTGAGCAGCAGAAGCTATGGAATAATGGTACATTGTCTGTAGGTGCATCCTAAATCGCATACATATGCACTATTCTATGCCGTTTTCTAGTATAAATAATGTGAGTAGTGTGTTCACACTGAAATTTCAAACAAGAAGAAGTACACTTCAATTACCAGGATGACGCACTTATTCAAAGGAAAATGTGTGGAATGTTGGACACTTCATGCACTCAAAGGTCACAGCTTTGTTTATGTATAGTGGAAGACGGGAGGAGCTACCAGGTGCTGAGAGGCTGGCTCAAATTTGCTCAGGATCAACAAAAGGTCATGTTGGAAGCAATGAAGAAATTTATTGTTGTTGACTTGATAGCAGTGTTGCATTACGTGCCTTTGACGTCATTTGCCATCGACTGTGAAACGGCTTATACCTCCGGTTAGTAACTTTAATGTTAGAGTTCCATTTGCGACGATTCTACCCTAGACGGTTGAGTATATAGTGCATTGTGTAAGTGCACAGTGTATACAGTAGTATGTCATTTGGGACACAATTTGCTTTTTTTTCTGGGTTATGAATGGAGGACAGAGATAACAAAGGCAAACTTGTGAATGATATTGGCAATAAGAGGCAGATCTTAAATGCGAATGTGGTAAGTTATAATCATTTCATTGAGAGTCTGAAGGAAAAACATATAAATGATTAAATGTGTTTTCCTCCACAGACTTTTTATTGCCATTGCAAAACACTGCAAAATGAGCACTCCATATCAAGCATGTTCTTCTTCCGCTTCTTGTTAACCAATGCCACACAGAAAACACTCATTTTCTGTACTGCTTTATCCTTTTCCTGAGAACACTGCTTTCAAGGCAGGACAATTCACCCTGCGTGGGACCATGAACACACACTTTCACACCTATGGACAATTTAGCATAACCAATACCTCCATGCTTTTGGTCAGTGGGACGAAATATGACAACCCAGAGGAAAACGATGTGAACACAAGCAGAACATAGACATTAACCTGAGCTCAGTTCAATTCAATTTTATTTTATTTGTATAGCGCTTTTAACAATGTACATTGTCTCAAAGCAGCTTGACAGAAACATATAAACACAGGATACTGATTTAATGTGTGTGAATTTATCTTTATTGGGGCAAGCAGGTGGTGACGGTGGTGAGGAAAACTCCCCAAGATGATATGAGGAAGAAACCTTCAGAAGAAACAGACTCAGAAGGGAACTCGTCATCATCTGGGTAATAACAGATAGTGTGAAAGTCAAGGAGAAAGTAAATGAGGATTCAATACTGGATTGAACCCAGGACTCTGGAGCTGTGAGGGCAGGGCAACGCTACCCATTGCACTACTAAACAAGTACAGAAAACAACTGAAAAAAACAACCCCAGGATCAGGTCCTCCAGAGCAAATCAGCATATGAATCAAAATCGTCTCAGCAATGCTGCGATCTCTGAAAGTAATATTGTCCGGATTATTTTGGTTTAAACGTACTGCATTGCTCATGTCCCTGTCTCTCTCTCATATTTATTGCGCACTATTATCATGTAATTAAGTCTACTGTGGTCTGCAGTGTGTGATATCATCATGCGTGCGTGTGTGTGTGTGTGTGTGTGTGTGTGTGTGTGTGTGTTTATGCCTGGTTGTGTCTCTGTTGTCCAGGTCTAGATGGCTCCTTCATTAAAACCTTTCTCAACCACTCCTCCTTTCATAATCAAACCCAATGCTATTTTGCCAAATGAAGAGCGCATTGCCCATTTAGTGAGTTTATATTACTTAATCCCAAGCCCTAGTAGTTTTTAATACTGGTGAATCAAAGGGAATGAGTTTGTCTTTGTATCACTGAGGTTAAAACAGTGTTTTAATATCTGCTGTTCTGGCAATGAATTTTACTCAGATAGAATTATATGGGTGTGAGGAGCATTTACATGTGGAAGGAGGGTCAGGACCTTTTTCCAGGAAAGATGTCATATGGTAAAAAAGATGTCATATGGGAAAAGCCCCATCAGTCTCTTCTTGCTGTGTGTCGAGAAAAGGGAAGAGCTGTAGTATATGTAGTATACTCTTTTTTTCAGTTTAACTGCCTAGACACACTGCATTAAACGGGATCCCAATATTATAATATCCCAATATTATTTTACCACAGTAGTAGCAGTTGTAAAGTTCATTTGTAAGCCAGCCATTAGGATGTCTGTCTGTGTCTTTAACAGAAGTTTTAAAGGTTCTAGTTGTTAAAAGGTTCCAAGTAGAACCCCTTTGGAAAGCGAAGAACGTTTAAGTATTCGAAGAACCCTTAACCCTTTCTTGTAGCTAGCTGTAATTGGATCTGTTTCAGATATAGGTGATCTGAAGGGACTAGGAATAGAAAAAGAGTTTCAAGCTAGTTATACTTTCAATCCATTAGAATTCAGCAATAATTTATTTGTAAAGCTCCGTGGTTTTTCCTTGTTGTTCATCATAAACATTTGAGCTAATGAGATCATTTCACAGTAAGTAGGGCTGATATGGAGTCATAGATTAAAAGATTCAGTGTAAGATACTAGGGTTTATTCTAGCACAACTGTGGAAAGACTATCTAAACAGAGCTACACAAACATTAGACGTGTATATTACCAGAATTTTCATTTAGTTTATGTATATATAGTTTTATGGCTAAGCCTTTACTAGGATACGGTAAAAAGGGTATGATAAGCCAATTAAGTCATGAAGGCACTCATCAAACAAAGTTCAACCTGTTTTAAATGAAAAGCTTTTGCCATTGTTAATCATTTTAATCAACTCCATTCTGCCTTTTGTATTTATTTAATGTATATTACATTTATGGTGTACCCACACTGGCTGTTTCCTGAAGGTAGAAGTTTTAAAAATGAACAATTTTATCCATTTGTAAACTACAGTGGTGAAGGTTCATTGTTCATTGACAAACCATAACATGCAGAGTTCTTTATAAGAATTTTAGTATAAAACCTTTTAGTCTGAAGGTCTTGTCGTGGAAATTAGACAACACTCGCAGACTCGTCCTCTGAGGGTAAAAAGGTTTATTACAGAAAGATGGTTAATACAGGATAGAATAAAGCAGGATAGAATAATGAGAGCATTCTGAAGCCCTTGTACTAAACCACTACTATATATATGAAATGCAGAGCATGACATAATTCTGTGTACCGATAAGAAGCGGTTTGAGGCAGTTCGAACAAGCTTTGTTTTAGGATCTTGGAAGATGTGCAGACGAACCTTGAACAGAAGAACATGTTTGTGTCTCTGTTAGCAGATAATCATTCTGTACTGATCTCAGTGACATGACATGGCCTTCTTAGGCGTTATCCTCAGATGAACATGAACAAACTTATTACAAAGTAAAAATGAGTAATTTCCCTCGCAGTCTAGTGAAGTAACGGTTCTCAACTCTGGTGCTGGGAACCACATATCTTCCACAGTTTCCACATGTTTCTTTTATACCCAACAAGAAATTCAGACATAATTATTATTGTCTTATTCATGAGATTTTATAGCATTTCTATTTTATTTTTTATAATGTTACATGAGTTGTTTCATTGAAATTGTCCTTGTGTGTAGGATATCAAAACTAAAATGCAAACTATGACTAAATGGGACGATCCCAAAGTATTTTGGCCATAGTAGAGGTTAACTCCTAACATAGTGGTCAATTTGTTAAAAGTTCATTTCCAGAGCTTAGCACTTACACTTGTATTGTATTACATGTTAAGTAGAGTTTTAGTGAGATTACGGGTCAAAGTACAAGACCCACAAGCATTCACCATTTTGTGTTGATTTGCTTAGACTTTAAACTACAATGATCAAACCTCTATTTTGATGGTAATGTGTGTCCAAAATACACAACTGTTCCATCTTTTTCTTTAAACACTAACCTAAGGAATTGTTATTGATTAACTCATCAAGCTACCATGCTCCAGGATAAACACACAGCCAGTACAGTCAGAAAATCCCTCATTTCCGAGTGAGTGGGCAAGCTGAAGAGATCAACACTGCATCTTTCCACACAGCAAAGGTATTGTTTTTTTTCCTCCTTCAGTTGCTTTCTTTCAGTTAGACTACTCATATGGCAAGTACTAATTAGAAAGGCTAGGGATAATGTTACTAGTCTTACCTCAGAGGTTTTTGTGTATGCTACTGTAGTGTTTGGGGGTTCAGCACCATGGACAGTACACCTGCCTTTATTAAAGTTACAGTGTATAGAATTGTTTGTAAAATATGAGAAAAAAAACAAACCTTTATTTCTGAATAATGTGAGGAAAACTACTTTGTAATGTTCTTGAGTACTCTGAGATGATACCCTGACAATACTGCAAAAGTAATTTACAGTCTATTTCAGTCAGCATGAATTCAGCCCAAAATTTATACTCAAACATAATACACCATTTCAGTTACATCAAATATCAACACTTCCTCAATGTCAGAGCCACAGTAAGCGTTAACTGGCTGGTGGAAGCTAAAAGACAATATCTTGTTGAGAACTTTTGCTCTTTTATTTCAGTAACTGTGACAGTCTCATTGATGTGCATGATGAAGTTATTTTATTTTATCATTATACTTCTATAAAACAGCAATCTAGAGTTGTGAATACTTGGGCCACATCCGAGACTGCACAATATTGCACCAATAGTGCTACTATGCGATTGGTGTCATTAGTATTTACAACCCCAATTCCAAAAAAGTTGGGACAGTATGGAAAATGCAAAAAAACAAAAAGTCATTTGAAAATTCAATTCACCCTGTACTACATTAAAAACACATTATTAAAACATTATTTGAGGTTTTACTTTGTGAATTGAATTTATTTTTGAAAATATACACTCATTTTAAATCTGATGACTGCAACACACTCCAAAAGAAGTTGGGACAGTCATCTGTTTACCACTGTGTAACATCACCTTTCTTTTAATGACAATTATTAAATGTTTGGATGCTGAAGACACCTGTTGCTTAAGTTTAGCAAGTGGAATTTTCCCCCATTCATCCATTATGCATTTCTTCAGCTGCACAACTGTACGGGGCCTTCGTTGCCTTATTTTGTGCTTCATAATGTGCCACACATTCTCAATGGGAGACAGGTCAGGACTGCAGGCAGGCCATGCTAGCACCCACACTCTCTGCGTACACAACCATGCGCTTGTAATCCGGGCAGAATGTGGTTTGGCTTTGTCCTGTTCTGGATGGCAGCATATGTTACTTCAAAATGTGTACATATCTTTCTGCATTAATGATGCTCTCACAGATGTGCAAGTTACCCATGCCACGGGCACAGAGACACCCCCATACCATGACAGATGCTGGCTTTTGGACATGATGCTGATAACAGCTTGGATGGTCCTTTTCCTCTTTGGCCCGGAGAACACGACGGCTGTTTTGTCCAAAAACTATTTGAAATGTTGACTCATCGGACCACAAAACACAAAACTGTCCATCTCAGATGAGACCGAGCCCAGAGAAGTCAGCGGTGCTTTTGGACAGTGTTGATGTGTGGCTTCTGCTTTGTGTAGTAAAGCTTTAACTTGATTCTGTGGATGCAGTGGCAAATTGTGTTGACTGTCAAAGGTTTAACAAACTATTCCCGAGCCCATGTCAGGATATCCATTACAGAATTGTTTTTAAGACAGTGACGTCTGAGGGATCGGAGATCACGCCCATTCAGAGGTGATTTTCGGTTAGAATCACTCATCCCTACTGTGACTGGTGACATCATCCAGCTAGCTAACCTTAACTCAGAGCCTCAGATAAGATGCAGACCCAGAGAATTATAGAATAACCTCAGTCCATATTTCACAGCCAACATAAACACATGACACTAGTAATGTAATGCCAACACTGAGGAAGCAGTACATGATATTCACTTTTGAAACTGTAGCAACAGGTAAAGTTAATTATCATTTACTGAGTTATGGTTTTCCAGTGAATTCATTTTCGAGAGCTCCTTGCTTAAATTAAAACTCGGCCAGTCATTTTCAGCAACAGTAATGCTAAATAGTGATGAACGCTAACTTGCCTGTGGTCATTTGGTTTCCTTGCCTCAGGACTCCGACTCTGAGGTCACAGTCAAAAGGTTTGAATGATAACGTCAGCAGCACGATCTGCAACATAATTGGACAATAATTTATCACATGCTGTGTTGGTCACTCGTGTGAAATTGATTTTTTTTTTTAAACACATTTACTGGATAATTTAACACAAGGTGTTGAAATAGTAATAACACAAAAAGTGTGGGATATTAACGCATCCTTTCTGAGCATTTACTTAGCATTTTTCTTTCAGAGAGGGCAACGATCTGAAATTTAACATCTTGTAGATTTAACTTTCAAATTGTTATTATTTTTTGTCAAATATATAGTTGCTTTGGAAAACACAGTTGCTAATTAGTGCAAAAAATGGTATAAAGGCATTTTAGACACTTTTTAAAAGTGCTATTGAGCATGGAAAACATTTCTATTTAATGAACTTGTTTCTGTATCAATCCCTAACCAGATACATTTGAGATGGACAGTCCTCTTTTTACTCATGTGCTGAACACTGAGGATGGGGTTCCTGCAGCACGCATGGCCCTCAGTCTGCATCGTCTAGACCCTCAGATGGCCCTCTGGAACCTTATCACTCCTGGGTACATGCCTCTTCATGATAGACACTACCAGGAAAATCTGTTCCTGTCATATTCATTGGTGTGGTGATTACATGTATGTATTTATATATATATATATATATATATATATATATATATATATATATATATATATATATATATATATATATATATATATATATAATACACACACACACACACATATAAACAGCTTTATTATCCTTTCTAGAACAACGGATGAGAATGGCCACTGTCCAGGGCTAATCACCAGACAAGATTTCCCTGTAGGGATGTACAAATTACGTTTTGAAACTGGACCGTATTGGGAAAGTTTGGGCCAGACCAGCTTTTACCCTTATGTAGAGGTGAGTGAAAGATGAGTGAAAAAAAATACACCCTGTAAAAAAAACCCCACAACATTGTATAGTACTATAGTAACATACTGAAATGTTTTCAACCTAGATTGTCTTCACAATAACAGACCTGGACCAGAGGTTTCATGTGCCTGTACATCTCAGCAGATACACATACAGTGTCTGTATGTGGTGTAGCTGTAGGCAGTAGTAGGTACCTGATTCAGCTCACTAAATAACTGCAAAGATCTTCATGGAATAAATATATATTTTATACACATATACACTTATATTAAATGTAAAAAACAAAACCTTAAGAGCAGTGGTTTTAGTCGAGTCCTAAATTGACATAGCCTTTTCGAGATGTTTATATCCCTTTATATTTCTTACACACCAAATTCAGCCTTGGTAAACCTGGTGAGTTGAGTCTAGTCTATTAACTGCTAAAATGTGTAGTGCTGTGGTTTTGAGACCCTGATATTTGTGACTGTTGCAAACTTTGCCCGATCTGCTTTTCTACCTGTCCATATGCTGTTAGAATACAGCACTACACATATGGAAGTTATAGATTTTTGTAACAGTTACTGAAAATAACAAATAAACAAACTTTTCTCCTTGGCATGGTTGTGGTGGTGTTTCTGCCTTACAACAGGCTTCAATCCTGAGCTCGGGTTAATGTCTGTATATGGAGTTTTCCATATCCATGTGTTTGTGTGGTTTCTTCCAGGCTCTCTGGTTTCATTTTCCCATTTCCCAAAAATGCTAGTAGCTGGATTGGGTACTCTTGGGCAGTTAATGAATATGAATGAAGTTTTACAGCCGATGCCTAATCATACACTTGTGTGAGAGTGATTTTTTAAATAAACAATTTTAAATATTGCAAGGTATATAGATTTTTTAAAAAATGCATAATATGCCTAGAGTGATGACTGACTATAGTGCTATAGTAACATTATATGAGCACAAGAAAAAAATGTTGTTCATACATTATGCAAAGTGGCTAATTCAAATTTAAATGTCATTTACAACTGAATTTAACTCACCAGGACAAAACACAAACGTGTCAGCTACTGCTCGTGGCTCAACATGAGAATGCTGGTCTGTTCGGGTCTGTACCAATGATGATGTATGGTATTTGGCTTATGTACTATTGTATCCAAGTCTCATACGTGGCATATACACAATCACTGGTCTACGCCTTCATGAAGACATTGTTCTAGACTGCAGCCATTAAACATGGGTGTCTTTACTGCAAGTACTACTAAGTACTCTGTGTCTGATGGGTAATACTGAGAGTTTCAATTCCAAGTCTATCTATTCATAGTATTCCTCTGATTCTTTGGGTCATGCAGATTGCAGTGGATACCATTATGTTAATTATTATCAAATATGAATATTGGATTTTCCACCATTTTGAATTTGGAAAGACAGCTTTTTTCTTCTCCTACAAATATCATGAAATTTGCACCACAGAATGGTGAGACCAAACCGAACAAAATCCTTGTTTCTTGGATTTTTCATATACAGGACAGTTTGACCATAGCACGCAAACAAATTTGATGGCAAAGTTGCCAAACAGGAAGTGAGGGCATATTTCCGCAATGGTGTGGCGTATTGATACCAAACACTGTATGTGGGTGTAGGACCAGGACCTAAGGGACTCCAAGAAGCTTTGTCTAAATTCAAATCTGAGGGTTGCTATAATTCACAAATGATTAAAACTGGTCGTA
The DNA here is from genome assembly GCF_001660625.3 of Ictalurus punctatus. Taxonomy (NCBI): domain Eukaryota; kingdom Metazoa; phylum Chordata; class Actinopteri; order Siluriformes; family Ictaluridae; genus Ictalurus; species Ictalurus punctatus. Next base: position 18,380,748 of record NC_030429.2, read on the forward strand.
ACTTTTAACATCAAATCATGATTCTTATTTATTCCCTGAACGGTGCCAAGAGTTCTTGGTGTAACAAATATGTGATTTACCAAAACGAAGTCAGCCATTTTTTAGTGTTAACTAAAATGTATTCTCCCACAAACTTTGTCCAATCATCATGAAATTTGGATCTCACTTACAAAGGAAGACGGAACATGAGTGTTATACATAAGGCTGGCACTGTTTTCTTACACAATTGAAGTTATTCTTGTTGATATACAAGATTACAGTGCTGAATGAAGAAAAAGACATGACTGTAAAGTTTGCTGAATAAATATTTATTTAAGTTTCTTCTACAACATGCTGTCTGGATCTTTTCTACGCTCATCTGAACTGTCCACTGTTCTGTGTGCAAGAGCGCACACACACACATTCACACTCACACTCTCTCACACACACACACACACACACCACCACCACCATTCATACACTACAGACACTTTGGACATGCCAATCAGCTTACCATGTATGTCTTTGGACTGGTGGAGGAAACCGGAGTACCTGGAAGAAACCCCTGCAGCACGGGGAGAACGTTATAATCATTAAACCACAGTGAGCCCCACAGATTAATCATAATATTTCTATCTAAATTAAAGTAATAGTACAAGCAACAGCACTAAGACAACTGCATCCAGCAATAAGACTGTTCTACATTGTACAGCTCAGTCTTGTTTTCTTTCTGTACCTCTGACAGGCAGATATGCCGAGGCAGGTTCTCCAGGGGCTGTGGGCTTCACATGCTCACCTGGAAAAACAAACAAACAAACAAACATAAAACAGGAAATGAAGAAGGAGATGGTCTAAATAAAAATAATTAATTAATTAATACAAGTATTCAATTTCAATAATATTCAAATAATGTCTAACAAAATAAATAAATAATAATTAAATATAGTAACGAAATATTGAGTATTTCCACCCCCTGTTACATGGCAGGTGTCAGGGGAAAGTTCTGGAAAGCACAGAGTTCTCTGCGGTGTGGGCGGGGAAAGCGGCAAGTGACAGGAGCCGCCAATTTACAGCCAAAGGAGAGACATTTTAGATGAAACGTCAACCATTTTTTAAAATATACATATATATATATTTATATATAACTTGGACTTACACACTGTATGCCCACATTAATTTTAATAGAAAGTAGTCGCACCTATGTTCACTATGCCTAAGGTACGCCCGTTCCTTTGAAACAAACAAACAAAAAACCAAAGCCAGTAATGATGAGCTGAAACAGTATGGACTGATTTACTACTTAGCTAAAAACATGTCCATCCTATACACCAGTTAGCCGCTAGTTTGGACCTCGCGGTGATGAGCACAGGAGAAACACAGCCTGATATTCACGTCTGAAGGTAAACTGTTGGAATTGGTCGTGATGATTTAAAGAAATGTTCACGGTCAGGACCGTTAAATTAAATGTACAGTAGTAAGTGCGGCACTACAACATACAGCCAGCTCTCGAAGAGCCGATACAAGTACGCGTAAATTTCGACCACGTTTATTTTTCACAAGAGATTATAACCCCCGTGGACCTAAATACAAGGTGTGTATTGTCCTGTGTTTAACCTTTATGTCATCACGGAGGTGCTCATTTAAGTCTCGAAAACCCCCAGAAAGTTTAGATGATAAAAGTGCGGTGAGTTTTGCTGATGCCATGCACTTTTCTCATCTAAACTTTCTGGGTTTTGGGGGGGGGGGCTCATTGCGGTGTTTTGTGAAATTATTTTAGCCCCAAAAACGACTAAAGCACTCGTGAAAAGACCTCGAAAATGTCTCTTGTATAATCTCCTAGGCTTTAGCCGACACTGGATGAAGTGAGGTCTGAGCGGCCGCCATGTTGAAGCTAGACTTAGTCCACTTCATTTTACTTCCACTTGTGTAGAACCTGGAAAATGTAAGCTAGTTAAAAATATTTAAAAAAAAGAGCACATATCAGCTATTGAACGGGTATTTTACATCGGTAATTACCTACCGGAGTCTGTAATGGTCTTCTTCTGAAACTTCTGTTTTGCTTCTCAGGTTTGGAAATGGAGGTTGGAGAAATGTTAGAATTGGCAATAATCAAGGTACAGTATTGGCACTAATGTATTCATACAGGCAGAATATATATTTATACAATACACTATTTTAGCAGCTGCAAACTTGCAGTTTATCCTGCTTTTTCTCCTTTTCATGCACTGTAAAATTGTTCATCTGTCTGCAGATAGGAACCTAAACTAAAGACGGGTGACATGATTAAAATATCACCATACGGCAGGATGGTAGTGTTGTGAATGATGATACTGTACACTACTGGTCAAAAGTTTAGACACACTCATTCTTTATTTTTATTTATTTCCCCACATTTTAGAATGATAATCAAATCTCCAGAGTAACGCAAATGGGATCTGTGGGAATTATGTTGTGGTAAAAATAATAATAATAATAATAATAATAATAATAATAATAATAATTTAGTATTTTAGCATCTTCAAAGTAGACACCCTTTTTGCCTAGAATTTCCAGAAATGTATTTTTGGCATTTTTTTTTTTTTCAACTGATTTCTTGAGGAATCCCCCTGTGATGCTTTTTAAACAGTATTAAAGGAGTTCCCGCCTATGCTGGACTTATTGGCTGTTTTTCGTAATATTTCGCTCCAAGTCAATAGTTTGAGAAAATATATATATATTTTTGTAAATAAGATGTTAGTTTTCTAATGAAAGAAATTAGTATGTTGTCACGATTATATTTATGTCTACAACACCGATCTCAAACATTTAATCATACACCTTCAGATCAAAAGGTTTTTAAGATCATGAGAAACATTTCATTCAAGTGTCTCCAAACTTTTGACCGGTAGTGTGTATATTTCATGTGTACAGAGATAATTCATAAAAATGACACAAAAACAGTTATAATTTTCTCCCAATGTTGTCATTTTGCCAGTCCCCACCCCACTATCTAGCGCTCACCTATCACACACTGTTAAAGCTCAAGACAGATGAACACACTAGGAGGATTGTGTTAACTGCTCTCTTCCACATACGGGTTCACAGAAGCCCACAATTGGCTAGTGTTGCTCTGATTGGAGAGGAGAGTAATGCCAACCCTCTCTTTCAGAGAGCACAGCCAATTATGTCCACATTAATCCAGATACATCTGAAAATGGTATTTTCATTTTAAAAAGCTGTCATTCTACACTGTCGTTTTTCAAAAGTTTTTTAAAGTCTGAAAACCGTGTGTGTTTATTTCAAAGTGAATCTGGAGGTTGGACAAAGTGACATTAATCATTATAACAACTCCATCAAACTGGATATCAGGCACAACAACTGCAGTACATCATCTGCCGTCTTGTTTGTTTCGAGTTGGATGGGTCACATGGCTAAAAATATGTCATCGTTTTTGAATATCTCCGTATTCTGTCAGTCCACATTAGAACGCGAAAACGGTGTTTCTGATCAAATAGTATCTGGTTGTATTTTCCTGAGGGTGTATAGAGATGTGCGTTTGTTCCTTCTCTCTGTGAGGTTGAGGATCCAGGATGTATTTGGGGGCGAACTGTGAAAGGACCTGGTGTGCATGCCAAGAGTCCTCAAGACTACGAGAACCTGCAGGTTAAAATGAATCTCTTCTATAACAAGGTCAACTTGGATCTGCAGAAATTAAAGCCATCATCATTGGAGAAGGGACAGGTATGAACGTTTTGTAAATTTAGGTAAAACTATTGCATTTGATTTATATTCAGATTTGCTGTGTTTAGCAGCTTGTCTACTTTAATGTCTGAAATCAATCGATCTGTGTGTCTCTGTCCTGCTAGATGTGTGTAGTGTTTTGGCCAGAGCTAAGGAGCTGGTGTAGGGCCAAAGTGGAGTCTCTGATCCTGGGATCAGCATGGAGTCAGGCCGCGTGCTTCTTAGTAGACCATGGCGAGCGTGTCGTCGTCAGCACAGATGGGTGTGTAGAAATTGCGGTCTCTGCAGATTTTCATTGGTGAATGTTATGTATCTGCATATTTGAATCTGTGTAGTGCAGATTGTAATAAGTTCAGTGGTACAACAGTCCCAAAACGTGTGCAGTAAACAACTGAACCAAAAAAATAGATCCATGGGGTGGAAAATTACGCAAGTGAGCTGTGAGTTGTTTTTAAGCTCTATAAATAAACCTGCATTTTAGACTACTTTAAAGAAATCATAAGTAAAAAGGTTTTAGTTGTCTAAAATATCATTTAAAATAAATTTACTGGATTCTTGTTTGGTCAGAGTTTCTTCTCAAACAAACTTCACAGTATTAGAAGCAGCTTTGCAGTTTTTCAAAATTACTAAAATGCAGACACGTCATGTGACCTCATCACAACGTGCATTCAGCCAAAGCCCTCTTCGATTCATGTACGTCGTACATGAGTACAGATAGAAGATCTCGTTTAGTAACAAACATCACGGCAAAAGATCAAATTGCAAAACAATTACATGCATCTGCGATTTTGCCAATTCATGTAGTTTTCAACATTTTTTCCTGCAGTGTGATGGCTCTGCTTGATAAGTTCCTGCAACTGCCCTTCCGGGTGCTAAGGTTCAAATTGGCACGGATTTACCCGATGAAACTCAAGGTGCACCTCTGCAACGAGTCAGCGGAGCTTGTGTAAGACGTCACAGTGTCCAGAAAGCTTTTGATTTTTACTAATTATACATATTAGGCAAACTCGTATAGATCAATCTGTTAATTATTGTGTCTGTATTGGTTCATTGATCTTCTCTTTGGTGCCCACTTTCAGTCCATCCCCTCACTGGGACAGCTCTGCTACAAAATACCTACACAATCTTGTACAAGGTTCCAGTTTATTTATCATATTTAAAAAGCTTTTCTAATTTTATGCATATTCATGTTAGAATTATACTACTCATGTTCCATCTTTGCAGCATCTACATTGGTTGAGGCTGTTCTTTGTGAAACACATGATGATTGCACAGTTATTGATCTGTACTTGACCATCAGAAATGTGAAGGTAATTTCACAGCACTTAAAACATCACTATGTTCATGGACATTCAACTGCAGTTGAGTAAGCCTAGGTTCATATCTAAATTATTGGCTGACCCACATTTTTATCTGTCAAACACCATTACTGTGACCAAACTCTGTTTGATTTGCAGTTTTTAAATATAGGATCATTTATATTTCTGTTATCTGCATTATTGTTTGGTTACTTTAAATACTGATGCCATGTGATAAAACTGATGAAGCATAAAAACAATAAATTGACTGGTGCAATAAGCAATTGAGAAGAATTAATATACTTGGACAAATTTATTAATACATATCCATAATAGTAAAATATGTAATATATTACTGGACCAGTTCAAGAAAATGATTTTTTTTTTTTTTTAAGTAACTGCACACTAAGTAAAATTATCTGAACATACAGGAGTGTGTACTCGGTCTCTGAAGCAGTATCCACCAATGGAAAGAAAAGTGTTATTTTTATTGTAATATTATGAACTAAGTGAATTCCACCTTTTTACATAGTGTGATTTTATTAGCTAGCTTGGAAGTAATTACTGAACGAGACTATTCCGAAGTCCAGTAGTCTTGTTTGTAATGTCTTTTGCTTGATATGAGTCCCAATTTTGTTTTTAAAACATGCTGATGACTTGTTGACATTCCTGAAAAGTCTGCCACACCGCAGATGGTATTTTTGTAGCATGGTTTGAAAGTTGCAGTGCCTGCAGTTTGATGCTCACTCGCACTGTAAAAAATACTGAGTGTGTCCGTATTAATAAAGGGCAGTGGATTGGCACATGGAATGCTGGAAAAAAGGATTATCAAGTTCATGGATATTATTAATGATGAGTAATGAAGTGGCAAGTGTCAGCCCTAGAGTAAATATGACTTTGATGAGTAATTGTGCCAAATTAACTCCATTACCAGGGATCATTAGTTATAGTTACATGTATATAGCGCTTTTCTAGACAATCAAAACGCTTTACATAGTATGGGGGTATCTCCTCAACCACCTGGATGATGTGAAAGCAGCCATAGTGCGCCAGAACCGTGGACCGTGGTTTCTGCTATTTTCAAGAAGAATATCTTTATTAACAGAGAGACATTATTTCCAATAAATAATTCCTATAACATTGTAATTGTTATAATATTCTAGTGAATAATTCTCGAGACCTTTTGTCTCGTTTTTAACTAGATTTGAACTCTTTACACACTTAACAGTTTTTGCATTGCAGATCTGTGTAAATGATGATTTGGTGGTGAAAAAGTTTGCATGTTGCAAAAGTGAGAAGTCTCTGGGGTATCAGAGCGGGTGTGTCGATCGCTCCCCTGTCTGCCTGGCCTGGGACATTTACAGCAGTCCTCAACATATTCTCAAAATGAATGGATGCTGTACAGTGAGGTCTGCTCCTTCACACTTCCTAACCAGGAAGAGTGAGAAAGATGATTTCATGCCACGTAAGTACTACTTTCCTGGTCAGAATCTGATTAATCCTGGCGTGTTGCTATTTGTGCGTTTCATTGCCCTCTACCTTTCTTGTTCGGAAATAGACCACGTGAAATCTGTCATGACTACAGTGAAATCGGCTTTTCCCAGTGGAGCAGTATCTGCTGTAAGTTCTTCTGCGTTGTCTATACAGTTCTAGGCATGGTGTAGTAAGCAGTGTGTCACAGTGGTTTGGACCAGTCTAATATCCTTTGATCTTTTTTAGGAGTCTGATGGACAAGAGAAATGTGGAGTACATGACAAAGATGCAGTCCCCATGAGCACTGAGGAAGGGAAATTAAAGCCTGGGTGAGGGTTTTATCACTAATTTCCTACACTTTTGTTTACTTAAATCATGTTGATTGTGTTTACATTTATTAGTTATTTATTTAAACACCAACTTTGCTTTGTGAGGTGGTAGTTTAATGATAGAATTGTAGCTCTAGCAGTTATATGCCCATGTACACCCCCAGTATTGACGCTGGCCAGCAGAGTTCACTTACATTTGTTAGGTAGGTAGCTAAACTTCCATCAGTTGTCTTGGTGAAAGTAAAGCATGGATAAACTCCAGCTGTCATTCAGAAATAAGACGTATTCAGCATAGTTAATGTAGAGAGTCGGAGATGAACATAAAACTTCAGCAAATGACCATAGAGTCAGGCAAATAATTAAAGGTGAATATTTCCTTCAATTCCCTGTCTGATAGTCCTTAAGTGAGTATTTCAGAGCAACCTAAGACGGGTTCATGTGGAGTGATAAAAAGCTATCTTGATCAAATTCTAGATGGACAAACCTTCATTCAGCATCCCATACTTAGATAATATTGGTACAAGTACAAACGCGAAATGAACGTGACGTCACCAGTTTAAGTAGCAGACATACAATAATAATCATGACAATGATGGAGACAGTAAATAAATCTAAATAAACATTGTGTCAGGAAGATCCAGTAAGTCATCCTGGAGCATGATGTAGTGAGACAACTTAATGAAACAAAGTCAAGTCTTCAGTAATGTCCGTGAGGTCTTCGCAAGAGTCGATGACGTCCAACACCTTGGTCTCTCCCATCCTCACTGGCTGTTAGAAGTTCAGTGTCCTGGGCTTGACGTCCTTCCTGGTCTTGTCTCTCCTGGTCTTACCTCTGTAGAAGATAACATTTATGCTGAATGTGTATGTGACTTAAGAACGGATAGTTTAAAAGGACCATTAATAAACAGCATCAGTGCCTTTCATTATGCTTCAGTGGGCTTTAATCTCTACAGTATGCCTTGTATTTACAGTCTCCTCCGAAAGTATTGGAACGGAAAGGCCAATCCTTTTGTTTTTTCTATATGCTGAAGGCATTTGGATTTGAGAACAAAACGTGAATGAGCCGATAGATCAGAACTCCAGCTTGAATTTCCTGCTTTTTTCATCTAGATGTGTTAAACAGCTTAGAACATGGCACTTTTTGTTTGAACCCACCCATTTTTCAAGTGATCAGAAATATTGGAACATGTGACTGACAGGTGCTTCTTGTTGCCCAGGTGTGTCCTGTTAGATTGGTTGTTTAAACAGTTAATAGCGCTGAATGTCTACTCTTGAGCCCTGGTTTTCACCTGTGAAGACTGCATTTGTTGTTAAAAAGGTTAAACCAACATAAAGACCAGAGAGCTGGGAGAAAAGCAAGTCAATCAGCAAACCTTAAAGCGCACATATTATGGTTTTGAAACGTGCCTAATTTTGTTTTAAAGGTCTCATACTATAGATTTACATGCATCCAAGGTCAAAAAATACTTTTATGTGCTCATAATTTAAATTGCAGCATTACCCTTTTTTTCCCCCCCAGTGTCACAAATGACTCGTTAAATGATCCATTCTAAAGGATTCCTTCTAAACTCTTCCTTTCAAAGAGCATACTCTGCTCTGATTGGTCAGGTGTTCCAGTCTGTTGTGATTGGTCTACTGCTGTCAGCAAGCAGCCAATGAAGACCAGAAGCGGATTTTGTTACAAACCTACGTAGGTTAGTACAGGAAATAAGTCTGGAATTACTAAAGACTCGTTTCAGCTGTTCAGATATAAAACACACTACATTGGAGAAGCCCCCCAAAACAAACAACAGCTGAAAGAAGCTGTGGTACAAGCCTGGAAAAGAACAGTGCAACTGTTGATGATGTCACTATGTTGCCAGATGTAGTTAATCCAAGCAAGGGATATGCAAACAAATATTATGTGGTGTTTACTTTTATTAGACTTTGGCTTTACTGTTCAATACTTTCAAAGGGGACTGTCTCTCTCTTGTGCACACACACACACCTGAACAACACTCTCACTTGGTTTCACTCTCTCATAGGTAGATTCAGGCTCTCCCACACAGTACCTCTTTTGCACATTAAAGGATTATTTCATTTCTCTTGTTTTTTTCCCACACAGTATATATAGATTTGGTGCCTCATTCATTTCAGCAAACGTCAAGCTAAGCAAATACGTACTGGCTCTATATAAACTTTAATACATTCATGAATGCATTCATCTCTTTTCAGGGACTTTGAAGAATCGTATAGAGAGAACACAGAGCATGCCCTTGCAGAGCAGTTGTCTGAAAAACTAAACCTGTTTAGGTACGGTAATGTATTTTTATAGTCACAAATAATGTTTGTTTGTCCTGGATAGCTGACTCATAGAAGCTGTCTCTCCCTCAACAGATTCATGAAGTTTTTGAACCCCTTCCCAAATTCGAACTTGAGTACCAAAGTAAGACTTTTACATTTATGCTCTGTTCCAAAGTTTAAAACTACATGTAATAACTGTCTTGTCTGCATTGCTATTGATCTTTTAATGTCTTTCACAATATTAAACACAGCATTATGAGAAGAATGTGGGTGTGTTAATGATCACCAAAATGTGTTTTAGCATGATATTAATGAAGACGATCAAAAGACTTCAAGAATTTCTGATGAAACAGCAGAGGTGCAGAATGACCTCGGGTAACTAGCCTTTTCCAATTTTCTTGTTACATTTCAGTCCGGTATCAGTCCAATACTGTGCTTGTTTACGCTTTAAAAAATGCTCCTATACCAAAACCCGATGCCATGTTATACTATGTATACGACATAAAATGGCCAAGATCTTGACAAATTTCATGATTAATGATCAAAACAAAGTAGATAGGCAAAAAATCAAGAGGACGTACTTCAGCATATAACTAGCCTGATAAAACATCTATTGCATTTAAACAGTATGTCTAATAGAGAGCCGACCTCAGCACACACAGCAGTCTCAGCAAACATGAACAAAAACGAGAACAAGGTTCTGTGACTTGTGTATACACAAAGGCATTTGCAACCGTAACGCTGTGAATTGATTGAAAAACTGTAACCCGTGAGAGCACTTCAGTTCTGCGGGCACCAAGCACTGAGACACGCACAATTCCTTTCACCAGCGTCTACACTAGTGCACGTGCCAAGGTTTAATTTATAGCACATTTTAATGCCCTCTCTCGCTCATACTGCTATGTGCACTCAGCCTAGTGTAGACGTCAGCCACCCTGGACTCAGGTCACACTCTCTATTAAAGATACTGTTTAAAGGCCATAACATCTTAAGGAGAAAACTGAGCGTGAGGGGCTCCTCACTGATCGCAATACATGGAAACAACCAACATCAACATAGCAGATGTTCCAGATTAATTAACACTAACTCAGTTTGGTGTTGAAGAGGATTTTCTTTTAAATCCTACACGTTTGGTCTGACAAATAAATAAAAAAGCATATTTAAATACTTAGTAGTGTGTTTGAAGAGTTTACTGATTCGGTTGTGTGTAACTTGCAGTAGTACAAGTGTCATCTCTACAGTGCAGAAGGAACCAGCTCTCACTCAAGAGACAATAAGTACCAAAGACAAATTTGCCTGTTCCAGGTGGGTCATCTCTTCACATTCAATTATTCACCTGACTGTCTTTATAAAGAAATGTCATAGTTTTGCTTCTTTGTATGAATGTATATGCAGATTGCTACAGTTGCTGAACCCAGATCCAATAAATCCACACTCGGAATCTCTTGATGATAACGTAAGTGTTGGAGAATTTAGTTTCTCTATGTTGTCTTTTCTATCTTTTTAATCACTCTAGGGATCCACCTTCTGAAGTCTTATAAGGAGATGAATAACCTTGTATTTGCCCTTTCTATACCATTAAGAATATTAATTATTTTGTAACCTATGAGAAATTGTTTTATTGTTTACACTTTAGTATAAAAGAGCTACACCTCCTCTGATTGTGGGTTCACTTCTGTTGTATAGTTGAAGTGATAATTCACTGCTGCTGCTGAATTAATCCTGATCAATAAGATTTGTGTGCTGGTTTTATGTGGGGATTAGGGAAAATTCTCCAACAGTATGCACATAGTAAATACCAGTTTGTTTGTTTGTTTGTTTGTTTGTTTGTTTTCTCATAATTAGTAATGGATAACTAGCTGTTATTGGTATTCTCTGTGATGTTCTGATCTGTCTGGTGTGTGTGTGTGTGTCAGGTTACATGCTGTAAACCCAGCAAGAGTGCAGTTTTGGTGCACTCAGCTACCGCTATCAACCCCTGTAGCTGTCTAGCCCAGGCTCCCATCACCGAGCAGTTTCGAAGAGTAATCACCGTCCTGCTAGTTTGGGTTCTGGGTCTCTTTCTGTAGTTTGAAATATTCATTTACATCTTGTTGACTGGTCAGCTTAAATTGAAGGGCTTTAATGAATTTAATTTTAATGAACATTTTGTTCATTTTTTTTTCAGTTTGTTGTCATGTAGATGCAAAATATTATGCAAATATGTATTAAGCATGATTTTTTTTTTTTTGTGTGTGTGTGTGTGTGTGTGTGTGTGTGTGTGTGTGTGTGTGTGTGTGTGTGGGGTTAGTTCCTGTTGAGGAGAAAGTATACAGGACCAGGCCTGGCCGAGAGTTACTGCTGGCCCTCTGTGGCACGAGGTTGTGACACAGTGCTGATATGCCACAGGGGAGAAGATCCTCTCTCCTACATCCCACCTCTGCTGGCTCAGCTGCAGTTAGCCTCTTTGTTCAGTGCCCTCACTGCACAAACTGGGGTGAGAGACCGAGACAAGAAGACCATTAAACCGGTCTCTAATCTCTGGACCTTACCATCTTGTCCTCATTGCTCACCTATAATCAATCTATCTTTCTATTGAGATGCTAAAATACATGTTTTGTCAAGATGTTGGTTAACTTTTCTTATAGTCCTAATCTTTAAATTTTTTGAGCTATGTGGAGTATGAGTCAGTTTTAAAGGATTTGCATAGATGTTCTTGTTGCTCTCTCTCTCTCCTCAGCCCATAGCAGTGATTGTTTGTCCAGGTTGGGAAAAGGTAGAGTCAGTGCTGGAGCTATTAGAGGAGAGCCAGGCAGCAGTGAATCTTAATCCTGCTGCTGTGCTGATCGGAGTAGGCAAGAATGAGGCCAAACAAACCAAAATTCAGAACAACTGTAAGCCCCCTTGCTGGTTTTAATTTTAACACATGATGAAAGCAGCATGGAGCCAATCTGTGTTGTGTGTTGTGAATTAGGTCAGTTGCTGGTTACTACCCCCTTTGGCCTGGCCAGGTTGCTGGAGGTGCAGTTCTTCTACTTTCAAAGGCTCTGCCACCTGATTCTGGATGATGCTCATGAGCTCTTTTCAAGAGCCCCTGAACAGGTGAGAAGGGCAAAGAAAAAAAACAAACAGCTGGGAGGTTTCTCAAATTGAGACGGTTAGGAAAAATCCTGAATTCTCTCCCCCCTTATCTCTCTTTGAAGATGACTGCCATCTTGCAACATTACCAGAAAGTGGTGTCCAGAGAGGATAGACCCATGTGTGTGCGGCAACTTGTTGCTGTAGGCAGTCGTTGGTGTCGGGAGCTGGAGCCTGTGGTCCGGAATCATATGATTAACCCCTGCATCATTTTCACAGTGCCGGAAGAGGCGGCGTTATACGGTGGGGTTCAACAGGTTAGTGACGAGTCACACTGACTGGGAGGGGACACAGAAGCAAAATGACTGCGAGATTCAACTATATATGTCTTTCCAAAAGCTGTGTATCATGTTGATGCTTTTTTGGATTAAATTTGGATCTTGTTGCATAGTATAGCTTGTATCCTATCTTAGGCAACCAGCTTGTAGTGTGTGTGATATGGCCAAAAACTTATACCACTCCAATATCGAATGAACACTGCTACGTTATTAGTAGATATAAAAATAAGTAGCAGGTTTGTGGACACCTGCCATCAATTAAAGTGACCGATTTAACCCCAGGTAAAGTACACTGGCTCCTATAGGCTTACAAAGCAGGTCTCAGTGTTGATCTTAGTGTTGAAAAATAGCAGGTCTCAGGGATCTCAGTGTTGAAAAATATCAACCAGGAGAGCATTACAAAAAACATTCCAAGACATTGGTATATCATTGAACATTGTAAAGACAATAATCAACAAGTGGATAAAATATGGCACAACAGTGACTTTTACTAAGAACAGGACGTCCCTCTAAAATTGATGAAGTTTGGGAGAAAACTGGTCTGGGAGCCTGCCAAGAGGCATACAGCAACATTAAAATAATTTATGTTACGTGTGTAGACTTTTTATATCCACTGTACACTATATGGGCAAAAGTATGCGGACTCCTGACAATCACACCCATATGTGAGCCTTCCCCAAACTTTTTACTGTAAGCTTTTTGATATTTGCTGGTGCGTTGTCCTTCCAGACCATATTTTTAGTGTGTTTGTTTGAATTCTTGTTTGCTATATACAGACAATACTGATGTCTCTGGACTGCAATAAGATCTCAGTGATACTCAGCTTTTTGGACTTCAGCCCCTCTGTCGCCCAGAAAACCCTTCTCATCACTAACACTGCAGAGGAAGTGGAGCATGTGTACAAGGTACAATGAACTGTTACCAAACGCACAATGTTTTAGGGTGCTATGATACATGCAGCATTTAGTCAGTTTGAATTGAACCCCAGTACATTTTCCCTCTTGTTGCAGTTTGTTTGGGCAGGTGAGAACACAGTGATGCAGCATGGAACAAAACAGCTAGTTTGAGTGAGGGTTCACCAATCAATGTAGTATGAATGAAGAAACAACAAGCCTATAATAAAGGGAATTTTTAGATGGCTGGGAAAGCCTACTGGAAATTTGCACTTTAAGGTCCTTTAAACCATGGCCCTAGTTATGGCTTAGGGCTGTGATTGCATTTCATTATGTCACTGCTGCAACTCACTGATCCATCCATTCATTCATCTTCTATACCGCTTAATCCTTTTCAGGGTCACGGGGAACCTGGAGCCTATCCCAGGGAGCGCTACTCACTGATGAAAGCAAAATATAGTTCAGCAGGGAGTTTATCAAATATTTCTTTGGGGGGGAGCAATACCCTGCTGAATGCAACCCCAATTCTGAAAAAGTTGGGACAGTATGGAAAATGCAAATAAAACTAAGAGGAGTGATTTGTAAGTGTACTTTGACTTATAAACTTATAAAGACAAGGTATTTGACGTTTTACCTAATCAACTGCATAGTTTTTTGAAGATAAACTTTTATTTTGAAATTGATGCATGCAGCACAAAAAAAGTTGGGACAGGGCCAGTTCAGGATTAATAGCGATGTGACAAGTTGCAATAAGAAAGTGATGTGAAACAGGTGAGGCAATCATTTAATCGTAGGATATAAGGAGCCTCCAAAAAAAAGGCCTAGTCCTTCAAGAGTAAGGATGGGTTGAGGCGTGCCAATCTGCCAACAGATGCATCAGCAAATAATCCAACACCTTGAGAACAACATTTCCCAAAGACAAATCAGTAGGATTTTGGGAATTTCACCTTCTACAGTGTACAATATAATTAAAAGATTCAAGGAATCCGGTCAAATCTCGGTGCATAAAGGGCAAGTCCGAAAGCAACTTCTGTATGTGCGTGATCTCCGATCCCTCAGACTTCACTGTCTTAAAAACCATCATGAGTCTGTAATGGATATCCTGACGTGGGCTCGGGAATACTTTGGTAAACCTTTGTAATTCAATGCCATTTGTTGCTGCATACACAGATGCAAGTTATGGCTTTACTATGCAAATCAGAAGCCGTACATCAACACCACCGTCTTCTCTGGACTCATCTGAGATGGCCAGTAGCACAGTGGAATCGTGTTTTGTGGTCCGACGAGACAACATTTCAAATAGTTGACTCGTGGACAAAACAGCTGTCGTGTTCTCCGGGCCAAATAGGAAAAGGACCATCAGAGCTGTTATCAGAGCAGTGTAGTGACTGTTATTCTATTTTGATGCGGCATGTTGTGCTCATGTCAAATTGAAAGCAGTACTGTCTGTGTGTTGTATTTGATTTTTCTCTTCAGTATAGTTGCTTTTCTATGTGGCATGGAATCTTCTCTATGCATTTCTGACCAATGAATGAGTTTTAATAGAGGCTCCGAGGTGGTGCAGATGTAAACCATTTGCCCTATTGTTGGAATCGTGCTTGGAAGTTCAAGAGCGTTTACTCAGCTAGTGGCCATGCTTTCTGGGTGGGAAGTATGGCAATCAATCAGTGTGACTCTAGCCAATCCTGGGCATCTGTGAGCTCATGTATGAGTAAGAGGAAGGTCAGCATTTTCCTTTGAGTGTGTTCAGATGTGCTGTGATGTTGCAGAAGCAGCAGGTTGATAAAGATGCTCTGGCTGGCTTTGTGTGTCTTGGAGGAGGCATGTGCTAGCCTTCACCCTCCCTGGTTAGTAGCTGTTGTGTGATATGGGAAACCTAGCTAGTGGATGGGAATTGGCAAATGACCAAAATCCATTGGAAAATCAAAAAACATGCATTTTCTTTCTGATTCAAATGGTGTGAAGACAACTTTAGAAACACTTGTTTACTGGAAAAATCATATCCAATAATAGTTTTTGATGGTCTGTTCTTGGCGGATATTCACCATTGATTCCAGTGTCACAAAAATGTCCAAGAGTTTCCAGCACTAACAGTTTGTAATGTATTCATCCAGGCTCTCAGCAACACAGAAGCATTCTCTCTCAAAGTTCACGAGGGCCTTACCTACCAATTTGATGTTGTGATTGAGCAGTGGAGGAAAGACGTTGGTCCAGGCACACAGGTTATCTTGGGTATGTGTACATTGTGACTAATTTAAGTGTGTTATTTGATGTATAATTAATTTATATTGAAGACTCTCTCAATACTGCCACTTTGTGTTTGAACCTCAGTGACTACCAATGATTGCTTAAAGGCCCTTGGTATCAGGGATGCCACATGTGTGGTACATTATGGTTTCCCTAGCTCCCCTAAACTGTTTGGGACCCGGATGTTCTGCATGGTTGAAAACTTTCGGAATCTCTCCTGTAAGGTATTAATCAAGTAGTCATTCTTTTTGTTAACTTCTGATGCTTTGACAAGAAGGCTTGACACTAGTGTTTAGACAACTGATGATATCTGTGGTATTTTTGGTGTTTATAAAGATGTATGGATTTTACGAATGCGTGTGAACGTATTTTTGTGTGCATGTGTGTAATTTGTGCTGGGTCAGAATCACTTCGAGGGCTCCTCTCCTGCGGTGCGTTCTTTGTTGCTGCTGTCTGAGCAGAATTCTCGTCACGTGTCTGGTGTGCTGCGCTACCTGAAGCGTACAGACATGCCACTGCCACCAGAGCTCCTACAGTTTGCCCTGGGATTCCAGCAGGCTAAGGAACAGCAGAAAGCTGACCGTGCACTCTGCAGCTATCTGAAGAGCATGGGCTTCTGCAGGTCTTTATACTATAATTCTACTACCATGCAGTGGAGTGTGTGTGTGTGTGTGTGTGTAATATATATATATATATATATATATATATATATATATATATATATATATATATATATATATATATATATATATATAAAGAAAGAGATATTTGGCTTTGTACTTTAGCTGCATGTTGGAATTGAAATGTAACTGGTGCTATGTGGGTAAGAGTGTACATTATCAATTTATAGTGAAGTGTAATTTTAAAGAAATCCAAGAGCTAAAACCCTAACTGTGTTAATAATCTCACAGAAGTTCTATTGGCACATAAGTTTGCTGCTTTCTAGAAATAAATACTTAAAATTAGCAAAATTATGCCATATTTATTTGTAGAACAAGACAATTCCAAGTGTAAGGTTAGTAAAAGGTCTGTAAATAGGCATAGTAATCTTTTATAGATTCATAATATGCTCATAATAAGAAATATTAGATTGATTTTAATAATCAATATTCAGAATAGGGATGGGCGATGTAGATTTAAAACTATATCCCGAGATTTCATGGTATTGTTTGTGGTAACAATATAAATGACGATGTGAAAATAGTAACATTCAACACCATCTTTTGCGAGATGAAAAATTCTTATTATGTGGAGAAATTGTACATCAGAGACGATACGATCTGGCTAATTCAGAATATGCCTAGGTATTTTTTGCAGTGTTGTCGCTTAAGTTCAGAAGAGTAGTTATTCCCCATGTTTCTATTAAGCAAGATTAGTGAAAAGCCATTTCCGTTGCTAATTCTGGATAGTTTTTTGATGTGTCAAAATATTGTATGTGTTACTCTTTAGTGTTTCTTTCTGGCACACAGGGACAGGACAAGTTGCCCAGACAGACACACAATCAACAAAATTCTTGATTGTCCCCAACATGCAGACTCTGGGACTATTTTGGTGAGTTTTCTACCATCTTGTTCCCTGGTGTAAAAATGCAGTTCAAAGACAACCTTCAATCAAATTTTATTCCTAATCTATCAGGATTAGGAATGTTAGCATGATGCAGTACTAAAATAATTTTACGTTGACTCCCCTGAAAGGTGTTGCCCCTTTACATTAAGACCGCGAGCGTGTACTATGGACGTATTCTGGACCAGAAAGAGAACGGTTATGAGAAACTTGCTGCTGAGATGAAGTCGCATTATGCTAAAGAGAGGCTTTGTGCAACGCATGTGGTGGAGGGTGGCTTTTATGCACTACAGGAAGATGATGTATATCATAGGTAAGTAGGGGTTTGTCGCTGTTTAGTGGCAGGTTTTAAAGTGGAAGGTAGCCTTTTAAAAGGTCCCTGCTATGTCATGCTTGTCCTCTGGCCATTCTTTTTAACTTGAGTGACTCAGGTGGCCTGGCAATTGACCACCCGCCTGTAGAACCACAGGTACATGCAGTGCCATTCAGAATTATTTGCACTCTTGATAAAAAAGTAAACATTACAAAATGTTATAAAAAAATTCCCACTCAAAATTTCTTCTAATGAAAAATCTTATATATAAAGTGCGTTATCAGGCTCTTGCCATGGCATTTGAGTCAAGTAAGCTTGTCTTTCACCTGTGTTCGCAGCCCCAGTTATATACTGCATCTGAATGCTACGACCCCCATAGATTGCTGTCTGTAGGAGCTCTGTATGTTACATAACTGTTTGTGAGCATTTCCTCCTTAAAAGCTAGAAGCAAATGTGCCATCGTATTAGAGATACAACTTGCAAATGTCAGTCTGTTTTATGCTGCTTTGCTGTTCTAGAGAGGTAATTAAACGTTGAGAAAATAGTAATGTCAAATAATAGAAATGCAGTCATCCAAGGTGTACATCAGTGGGCTGTCATCTGACGTTGCAGGTTTATCAATAACAAGATATAGGCATGTTAGCAGAAACCAAAGGATTGGGGTGTGTATATATTTATATAAATAAAAAGAAATTGGATCATTCCTTTTTCAAGTTTTCACTCTTCTCACCCATAAAAGAATAAAAAGGTTTTCAGACAAGTTCAAAGACAAAAATATTGCTCGGTATGTTTTAGTATGAATAGTTATAGATGAATACTTAGCATTATACCTCACATTAAACACTACAATTCAGACACAAACGCATGAATTAAGCATAGTTACAGCTGGTGGAATGTATGTGTGCCAGGGTGTGTCTGACCAAGGTGCCAGAAAAGGGAGGCCAGCTGTTTAGCAGTGTCACAGCTCGATTTGTTGATGAAGGACGTATACAGGAAGTGAAGTCACATCAGCTACTGCAGCTTCCCCCGGAGTTCCAGAGCTTGCCGGATCAGGCTGTTGAAATCATTCTGTGCATGGCCCGACCCATTGATGGAGAGATGGACTGGAACCCAAAGGTAACTTTATGTACTTGCATACATTCTGACTAGAAATTTGCCTTCTCACAAATTTTATTATTTAATTACCGGAAAGAGTTAACAAACCAATATATTCACTTAATCACCAGTAGAAGAAAAAAATGCTTTGTTGATCTTAGTAATCAAGTATCAATTTCCCCTACGATGATTGGCGGCACACTGTAGTGTTTGACGGACGTAATATTGAGAGATGACTAACAAAAACACACAGCAAAAGCTTTACTAACTATCACCTCAGTATTTAAGCCTGTCATCCAATTGTAGCAGGCCCCGGTGCCAGCTAAAATTTAATCTTTGTAACATTTTAATTAGCAGATGGTTTAGGAGTGAAAATCCCACTGAATTAACCAACTTCATTCGGTCACAGTGTCAATGCATGTTCATAATAATCTTATCGTCAACACACGTCTGTATATTTACTATTTTAAAAATATGAATGAAAAACACAAATAAAAGCTCCACGTGAAAGTAAATTTATTATCCCTCCTCTGTCCTGTGACCTTCATAATCTGACTGCTCGTACCTTCCCACACGAGAGTAAAAACCACCCAAAAAAACTCCAGTATACCTTGCCACAAAATCAGCACTGGTGTGGTTTGATTGCTGCCTCTGCCCTGTGGGTGAGGAGTTTGCATGTTCTTCCCCTGCTTCGGGGGTTTCCTCCAGGTACTCCAGTTTCCTCCCACAGTCCAAAGACATGCTAATTGTCATTTCCAAATTGTCCGTAGTTCGTGAATGGGGGTGTGAGTGTGTATGCGATTGTGCCCTGCGATGTGCTGGCACCCCATTCAGGATGTTCCCTGCTTCGTGTCCAATGTCACTCGAGATAGGCTCTAGGCTCCCCCACATCCCTGTGTAAGATAAGCGATATGGAAAATAGATGGATCGATGGCTGTCTGAATACTGGCCCCTCAGATCGGTTAACCAGGTATTCAAATACTCATCCATCCCCCTTATTTCTGATCTACTATTCATCTAGTCCTGTCACAAAACCATTTCCCTCTCCACTTAAATCATCACCTTCATATTATTTAATAACTGTTCATTATTTAACCTGTGAAGTACCTGTGAAGTGGAGAAATCATAAGCAGATGGATTTAGTTTTGATAGAAAGTGTTTCTCCTCTGTATTTTCTTTTTACAGGTTACCAGAGCTATCAGTCAGAAAATCAAAGGAAAAATACATCAAGCCAACGTGGTGATGTGCCTGGGCAATACTGTATGGGTTGATCTGATGGTAGGTAGAGTTGGTATTTATAACATTATAACTTTTTTGTAAAAATGTTGTAAGATTCTTTCTTTTTTAATTTAATGCTGATTTTTAAAAATATTTTGTACCACTTTTAACTTGCCAACAGGTACGTATGACACGCATGCCAGGTCTGCAGTTTTTCATAAATGAGTATAATGTCCATGCAGAGATTCTGGCCACTGGGATGGGCACCGCAAACCCTCAGCATCTGGAGCTACTGAAGTTGCTCTGCCAGGGAGAGGAGGCCTCTGCTGTTGTGGCGCTCCGTGAGAGTAATGGGTAATTAATTAGTTATCGCTCTTCCAGTTTCCATTTCTATCTCTGTTTGATTAGGTGTGATACATGATCAGGGATATATAAATATTACACACAGATGGGTACGGAGCCCCCTTAGTGTCAGGTAAGAAAAAAAAATACAGCCATGTGTAAACCGTGCCATCAGATTTGTAATTTGTGCCCTCAGTTTTGTAAACTGCACCCTTAGATTTGTAAACCGTGCGCACTGCGTTAAAATTGGGGTTATAATGGACATTCGCTGTACACTCTCTTCTATTTCTATAGAAATAAACACACAAAAGGACATAATGTGTATTGAGTGGACATAGAACCAATACAACTGAATATATTTTTAAAATTTTCTCCCGTTAAAGCCTGCGGAAGCCAATCTGGGCAACTGTATAAGATTCTACTAAGTTTATAGTCGTCTACTTAACAGGATATCTAACTTATTGCAGTGTTAGTATACAGTATGGATAAAGAGTTTTTTTATAGCATATATATTATTAATGATATACCTTTTTATTACACATATAAACTTATTGTGCCATATAAAAATCTTATACAGTTGCCCAGGTCATACACTTTTTAGATGACTCCATTACTATAAAGCGCTGATGACCTGCGTTTCCCAAAGATTGGCTCCATAGTTGGTTATCAGTTTTGTAACATCAGATCCACCGATAAATGGCATTTTGAGAATTGCATGCAAATTGATAAACTTTATTTAACATAACAGCCATTAATATATTAATTAGATGTGTTGCACAAATGTAGTTTAAGCAGTTTGCTGCTAAGAATTAGAGACAAACAGTCCCTTTATTTTTTTATTGTTTGCACTCTTTCAGACCCCTCTCTTTATTGGTGTATAAATAAGAGTTTTGTTTTGTTTTGTATACAAGGAGGAATTGTGTTCAGTGGTGGTTTTATCATTGCATCAAAAACAGAAGTAAAACAATAAATATCCTTGGTCAGATTGGGCATGAATAATCTATACTAACCTCTTAAAAGAGAATTATTTACTTGAATGCTTTTCTGTTGTGCCACTTCAGAGCCTACATTGTCTAAGTTTTAATATTACTAACATCTTTTGTGTTTTTGATTCTGTAATTGGTCTGATCAGATGTGAGAGTGAGGTGGCGTCTCTGGAACAGAGGGGTCAGGCTGCTGAGGAAGCTCTGGCCAGTCAGGTGAAGGCTGGAATCAACATGCCTGAGTGTACAGACAGTGAACCCTGTGAACCCTTACAGAACCTTCCAAATACAAACCAGAGCACCGAACCTAATAAAGGACGAAGTAAGGTCTCTTTGGAAGCCTGGCTAGATGCTGAACACATGTTTACGTAAGTGGAGTGACGATACTGACTAAGATCATAATAATGTTAATATAAATCATAAATCACATTACTTTCATTTTGCCTTGAGGACATGATGTCAGTTTTACGGTTAATTTTTGTTTATTTTGTATTTTGTACACCGAGTATTCACACTTCTGTGCTCCTTTAGATCTGCTGATCTAAGATTTTTACCTCAGGATGGGACTCCTGCTCTTTCTAACAGCTCAGACGAAGGCAAGTCGGTTTAAAAGTGAATACTTGATGTCGTATTATGTTTTGGATCGTTACCAGTGACGATCGTGAATATTTTTAAAACTTTAACAGGGGACAGTAAGATCAGAAATGAGGTCTTGCACATTGGCCACAGGCAGGGTATTTGTGCACCAAAAAGGTATTTAAAAAGTAATAATAAAATAAATAAAGCCAGACGCTTTATCTTTCAGGTCTTTAAAGATATGCAGCAATATTCTGAATGTATTTTGTATTTATCAAGTTTTTTTTGTCCCGTTTTCTGCATGTTTTAGTTTTCACCCACAGATCAAGTGGTTTCAAGAAGAAGAGTCAGTCACTCTTAAAATAAAGCTTACCAACCCCATGATGCAGAAGTGTGAATTCTTCTCTGACAGAGTGCTTTACAGGTCAGTGTACACCTTAAATCCTATGTTGGGCTTAGTTTTAAAGAAGTATTTATTGATTTAACAAAGATTTTGTAGTCCTGCCTTCTGTTTAGTTTTGCCATTGTTTAGTGTTTAGATTGCCTAATTGAATAATATTGTAGTTGTATTTATTGTTTTTTTTCTCCCCATTTCCAGTGCATATGTAAACACCCACCATTACTCTGCCAGTCTGGAGCTGTACAATGACATCAGCCCAGAGCAGTGTTCATGGAAAATGGAATGCAATGAACCAGTAATCAAATTGGCGAAGAAAGAGAAAGGAGAGTGGCAGTCACTACTTAACTACAAAGTAGGTTTTTCCCCACACCAGTGCTGACCACTTTTACTCTGTCTGCCTTGAGAGAGAATGCTGTAGGTAACTACATATACTACTATACTACAACAGAGACTAATATACTACAACTACATATACTGACTAGCGGGCTTTTCTGAAGTCCCACTCATTCAGCAGTCATATTCAGTTTTTACTAACAATATTATTTATTTTATGTAAAGGTACACCATTTATATATTATTAGAAATTATTACAATTGACACCATAAACTGTCCCAAGAGGCCTTAATAACTCCTCTCTATATTATCTCAATTGCACTTAAACTCACCGTCCACTTTATTAGGAACACCTGCACATTCATGCAGTTATTTAATCAGAAAATCATGTGGCAGCAGCGCAGTGTATTGTTTGAAATTGGACACACATCTGTACCTGCAGGCTTAGTTACTTTTGTTAACATGACCTAATCTATATTTAAAACAACACAGCATACATATATATATATATATATATATATATATATATATATATATATATATATATATATATATATATATATATATATATATATATAATATAAAACTAATCTTTTTTCCAATTATCTTTTCTTAACAGAGTGCTTTTGTAAGCTATGATTTTGACCACATTGAAGTTGAAGAAATTTCTCCCTCCAATGGTAAGTTTGAGTGTGTAGCGCGTGCGCACATATATATATATATATATATATATATATATATATATATATATATATATATATATATATATATATATATATATATATATATATATAAAGTAGTCAGGTAAGTATGATTTTGTTTACCAAGTCATTTAGAAAGCTATTAAAAATAATTTCGGACATGATGCATGTTTTTCAAATGTGTGTTGTTTTTTTTAAGCTGGGTCGTCTTTATGATTCTGTATTAAAAATATGAAATAGTAAATAATTTTTTGGGCATTATAGTTCTAGTGTCAGATATCCTGCTGTAAAGGCCTCAGCTTATGTCATGTAGAGATGCTGTTCAGCTGGCTTTCACAAACTGTAAGACATAATTGCAGCGCAAAAGGCAACGTGCGAAGGCTTCACTCTTGAAGATGGTTTCACACAACCTTCTCAGACATTGTCTGAGTATACCGAGGCCTTAAGCCAACACTACTGTTATTTTAAAAAAAAATATTATTAGAACAGTCTCATTGTTAAAATTGGCATAAGTAAAATTTCACGTCAAATTTAGAATGACACTCACTAGGCAACTTTCTTTAACTTTCTAAAAAAAAAATTTAAAAAAATAACGGGCAAGCTGCCCAATCACATTATTTTGTACATGTCAGTACTATTGAGGCAACAGTATTAAATTATCCACATAGATCTGAACCATTTCACATGATGATTTACACAATTACCCAATTTTCCTGACTTTACCCCATATATCTGTATCCATGTAAAATAGTATGTATATATAGTTACTTTTATTATTATTATTATTATTATTATTATTATTATTATTATTATTATTATTCCTACCTCCAGGATGTTGGTTCGTGGGGAACACAGGAGACGAGATGCTACAGGAGCTTAGAGAGTGGGAGTGAGAGCAACTGAACAGACTGAAAATGGGTTATACACCTACAGTGCATATAAACAAAAATCTACACCCCCTGTTAAATTTGCAAACTCTTGTGACATAGAAAAAAAATAAGAGAGCAAGATCAATCACATCAGATCTTTTCCCACCTTTCCACCTGATATAACAACCAACAAAATTGAGAAATTTTTATGGGGGGGAAAAAGGAGAGACAAAAAAACTTACAATAACCTGTTGGCAAAAGTGTGCACACCCCTTATCTAATACAGTCCCCAATGAAAGTACTGAAACGGTAAGGCCAGTTCTATTATTTTTGATGTACACTGAAGACATTTGGTTTTGAGATTGAAAGATGAATATGAGACAATAGATCAGAATTTCAGTTTTCATTTCCTGATATTTACATCTAGATGTGTAAATATCCTTTGGCCCAATTTTTGGATAAGAGTATCAGCGAGGCACAGCTAGACTTGGCAGTATTTTCTCACTCTTTCTTCCAAAAACATTCTCAATCTGTCAAATTGTAAGGGCATCTCCTGTGCACAGCTCACCACACAGATTTTAGTTGGATTCAGGTCTGAGCTCTGGCTAGGTCATTCTAAAACATTGATCGTCTTTGGGTTAAGCCATTCATCTGTTGCTTTGGATGTATGCTTTGGGTCAATGTCGTACTGAAAGGTGAAATTCCTTTTCATCTTCAGCTTAGTAGCAGACACATGAATGTTTTGCACTAAAATCAGCTGGTTTTTGTAGCTATTCATGATTCCCTCCACCTTGATAAAAGCCCCAATTCTGGCTAAAGAAAAGCAGCCCTAAAGCATGATGCTGCCACCACCATCCTGCACCGTGGATATTGTGTTCTTTTGTTGATGTGCTTTATTTTTGTTTTTTGGGGGTTTGTTTGTTTTTTTGCACCAAGCATACTTTTTGGACTTATGTAATTATACCTTTTGGAATTGGTCTCATCAGACACTCAGTGCGTTTACATGGACAACAATAATCCAACATTTACCCCCGATTAAGACAATACCATGTAAACAGCAGTTTTTAATGACCTTAATCTGATTAAGGTCATACTTGAAGTAAACACAAATCGAATTAAGATATGTGGAGTACTCCTGTTTTAGTCACATTATCGACGTGTACTACAGACATGTAAACACCTTAATCACATTATTAACGTCGTGTGAGTTTTTACCGCATTTTGAGACAGGACACAATAACACACGGCAGTGCTCAACCGTTTTACGGCAAACAATAAAGCACGGCTGCGTCCCAAAGAGCTTCCATCTAGCCACCCTACCCCATACATGAAGACTACGAGAGATTGTCACTTGCAGAGAGCAGTCAGTACTTGGGTATGATGTTCTTTGACTTGATTTTGTGCTCAAAAAGTTGAGACCATATCATTTAGTTGGGCTTGAATGTTTTGCACAGGGAGCGTTGAGCACTGTAGGTCTCTTGGCAGCCTCCCTGATAAGTTTTCTTCTTGTCATTTGTCAGTTTTGGAGGACTTCCTGTTCTTGGTAATGATACTGTGGTTGCACATTTTCTCCACTTGTTGTAGATGTTCTTCAGTGTTCTTTAACCCCTGGATGCTCGCCCGGGTTTTTTACTTTGTGGCAAATAAACAAATCACGGATATGACACAGAACTATTTTTGTTTAATAGCTGAATATTCTGGTTTCATGAAACATACCTCAAACAAATTAAATTAAATAATTTTAATTAATGACATTGTTTTCCAGAACAAGTAGAGGAAAAAATTGTGGAATCAACAAAAAAAATCAGTTAGTACTTTGTTGCTCCTCCTCAGGATTTAATGATGACTTGATTTTAATGATGGCCTGAATTCTTTAAGGCATAGACTTCTCTAATGAAAAATTATATATCAAGCTATATTATCCATCAAGCTGGTTCCAACTTTCTCAAATAGCATTTGATAGATCAGCTTTGCAGGATGGAGCCTTGTCCTGGACCAATTTATAAAATTTCCACCATAAATCTTTAATGGGATTGAGGTCTAGACTGTTTGCTGGCCATGTCATTGAGTTGATCTGCCTTTCCTGAAGAAAAGCTTTAACACCCTTGTTAAAATGTCTTGTTAAAACCTATGTATTGACTGTTGAGGTCTCCCCTGTTCCTTTACCTGACATGCAACCCCATATCATTAATGAGTGGGGAATTTGATTGTTTTCTTCAGGCAGTCATCTTTGTGTTTCATTAGAACAGTACCAAACAAAAGTCCCAACATCATCTTCTTGGCCAATGCAGATTCATGATTGGTATCACTGAATATCACATTCACACTCCATGATTGCTTGTCTTTAGCCCACTGTTCAGGTTTTACCTTGTGTTTTTTTCTATTTAGACGTTAATGCTGGTTTTTGTTTGGCTTTTCTATATGTAAATCCAATTTCATTTAGTTGATATCTTACAGTTCTGGCACAAACAGTGACTGCTATTTCTACCCATTTGTTTTTCAGTTGTTTTGTTGGGCATTTTATATTTTCAAGGCACATTGCTTTGAGTTTTCTATCTTGATGCTTGCTGTCTTCCTTGGTTTATCCGTATGTTTTCCTTTTGTAACCTTCCCATATTGTTTATACAGTGCCCTCCACTAATATTGGCTTTCTGTTTCTTTCAAGTCAGGGGACTTGGATGACCAAAGCAGGACCTTGATTTTGTGGTCAGTAAACCATTTTTGTGTTCATTTTGATGCATGTTTTGGATCATTGTCCTGCTGGAAGATCCAACCATGGCCCATTTTAAGCTTTCTGGCAGAGGCAGTCAGGTTTTCATTTAATAGCTGCTGATATTTAACCATGATCCCACATATCCTAACAAAATGTCCAGGTCCTCTGGCAGAAAAACATTAAAGAGCCACCACTATATTTAACTGTGAGTATGAGATACTTTTCCATATGGCTACCTCTCTGTGTGCACCAAAACCACCTCTGGTGTTTATTGCAAAAAAGCTCTATTTTGGTTTCATCTGACTATAGAACCCGATCCCATTTGAAGTTCCAGTAGTGTCTGGCAAACTGAAGATGCTGGAGTTTGTTTTTGGATGAGAGTAGAGGCTTTTTTCTTGAAACCCTTTCAAAAAACTTGTGGTGATTGTAGTTTTGGAAACTTTCTGACCCCAGGATGCAACTAACTTCTGCAGTTCTCCAGCTGTGATCCTTGGCGACTTTTTGGCCACTCAAACCATCCTCTTCACAGTGTGATGAGAAAATATGGACACGTCCAATTCCATGTTGATTGAAAACATTTCCAGTTGACTGGAACTTCTTAAATATTGCCCTGATGGTGGAAATGGGCATTTTCAATGCTTGTGCTATTTTCTTATAGCCACTTCCCAATTTGTGAAGCTCAACAACCTTTAAGCACATCACAGCTATATTCCTTGGTCTTACCCATTGTTATGAATGACTAAGGGAATTTGGCCTGTGTTACCTCTTATTTATACCCCTGTGAAACAGGAAGACATGGATGAACAATCTCCTGTTCCTAGTCACCCAGGTGTACTAAAAAAATTTAATATCAATGGGAATATACTTCATATAATTCATAGGGGTGCCAATAATTGTTGCACACCTATATTTAACAAAGACTTATTTTTTTCTTTTATATATATATATATATATATATATATATATATATATATATATATATATATATATATATATATATATATATATATATATATAATATAATATAATTATTTTTTTTGCAATTGTTTGAGATCCATGAGAACAGTGTATTTGTGAAATGTTATTTAACAAAATATCAAAAGTTAAATAAAGACAAATGTTCACAGCCTTCTTTGCTCATATTTACCAAGGGTGCCAATATTAGTGGAGGGCACTGTATGTTTCACGAAGACGGAATGTTCAGCTCTTAAACAAAAATTGTTGTCATATCTGTGATTTTGTTCATTTGCTATGAAGTAAAAAAGCCACATCCTCCAAGTGTGGTGAGTCCATAATGTTTGCCAGGGGTTGCATGGGACATGTACATGCTTTCTAAGCTCTTTTCAGACCATGGCTTCACCAATTGGTTGAAACCAAGATGTCAAGAAAATCCTACAGAAACAGCTGATCTTTATTTAGGGTTAAACAAAATCACTTCACTGTTGACAGGTGTATGTTAATTACTTTTGAATGTGAGATTGAATGTGATTGGTTAATTATAAGCACAGTCACATGCCCTGTTATAAAATAAATAAATAAATGAAACACTTATGCAACAAGGTTATTGTGTTAAAAAAAAAAAAAATTCTCTAAAAAATTCCATTTGTTTCTTACTTGAATAGATTACTGCTGTCCATGTAAACGTAGTCACTGTTTGTGTGCTAAACTGTTTGTGCGCATCCTAAAAGTTTTTCTTTGTTGATATTGCAGCCATTGTAAACTTGTGGAATTGTGGCTCATTTGTCTTTGAGTACGTACATGTATTTAGTTGGGTTTATTAATTGAGACTATTCGGAGACTTAATTTGAGAGACTTGTGGCATTTTGTGTAAGCTTGCACTGAGAACTCGACATATCTTGTTATGTATTGTGCACATTGTCAGTTATATACAGGCTTTTTGTCCCAATCAGGGGGAGCTTGGCTTGGGAGGCATTGCAGTCAGCTCCAGAATTATTGGCATCCTTGGTAGATGTAATAAATAAATATTTTTTAAAACTTTATGAAAAACATGTCTTTGTGGTTAGTGTGATCTCCCACTGAAAGAATGAGAGAAGTCCAACCTTTAATTGAAATACATTTAGTAAGAAAATAAAAACCCCTTAGAATTGTTTTTTTTAACAAAACCATATATTACAATTGACACCCCTTAATTTCACATGGCACCTTTGGTGACAGATCACCCAATTTTTAGGTGAGCAACACGGAATATTTGGTTGCATATCCCTTACTGGCAATAACGACAGTGGTGCTTGAAAGTTTGTCAACCATTTTAGAATTTTCTGTGTCTGCATAAATATGACCTAAATCATCAGAGTTTCATGAAGTCCTAAAAGTATACAAAGAGAACCCAATTACACAAATTAGACAAAAATATTATACTTGGTCATTTATTTATTGAGGAAAATGATCTGATATTACATGTCTGTGAGTGAAAAAAGTATGTGAACCTCTTAGTCAGGTGTTAAAACACTGAACAACAATGGTGTGCATGGCAGGACTGCAAGGAGAAAGCCACTGCTCTTCAAAAAGAACATTGCTGCCCATCTGCAGTTTGTTAAAGATCATGTGAATGAGCCAGAAGGCTATTGGAAAAATGTTTAGTGGATGGATGAGACCATAATAGAAATTTTTGGTTTAAATGAGAAGCATTATGTTTGGAGAAAGGAAAACACTGCATTCCAGCATAAGAACCTTATCCCATCTGTGAAACAAAACATAGTGGTGGTAGTATCATGATTTGGGCCTGTTTTGCTGCATCTGGGACAGGACGGCTGGCCATCATTGAGGGAACAATGAATTCTGAATTATACCAGCGAATTCTATAGGAAAATGTAAGGCCATCTGTCCATAAACTGAATCTCGAGAAAGTGGGTCATGCAGCAAGACTATGACCCTAAGCACACAAGTCTTCTACCAAAGAATGATTAAAGAAGAATAAAGTTAATGTTTTGTAATGGCCAAATCATAGTCCTGATCTTAATCCAATAGAAATGTTGTGGAAGGACTTGAAGCAAGCAGTTCATGTGAGGAAACCCACCAACATCCCAGAGTTGAAGCTGTTCTGTACTGAGGAATGGGTTAAAACTCCAAGCCGATGTGCAGGACTGAACAACAGTTACCGGAAACCTTTATTTACAGTTATTGCTGCACAAGGGGGTCACACCAGATACTGAAAGCAAAGGTTCACATACTTTTACGACTCACAGATATGTAATATTGGATTATTTTCCTCAATAAATAAATAACCAAGTGACTAGTTTGTTTTATTGGATTCTCTCTGTCTACTTTTAGGACTTCTGATTGTTTTAGGTCATATTTACGCAGAAAGAGTTCACAAACATCCAAGCACCACTATACGTTAAGCAGGGGACCCACCGACATCACCAAACTGTCGCATTGTTATTTTGTAATATTTTTCCAGGCTTGTACCACAGCTTATTTCAGTTGTTTGTTTTGGGTTTTTTTTTTTTCCTTCAGCCTCCTCTTCAGGAGGTGAAATGCATGCTCAACTGGTTTAAGGTCTGGTGATTGACTTGGCCAGTCTAAAACCTTCCACTTTTTTCCCCCGATGAAGTCCTTAGTTGTGTTGGCATTGCTCTTTTGTTCATTCTCTTCTGCATGATGCTGTTTTCCCAATTATAGTGGATGCATTTTTCTGTAAATTGGCAGGCAATGTTTTTATAGACTTCTAAATTCATGCTGCTGCTACCATCATGAGTTAACATGATGTCTGACCTGTACAATGTCTGGTTGATTTTACACCAATGATTTCTTTCTTGTTCAGAATATTCCAGAATTGTTGTATTTGTTATGCCCAATGCTTGCACAATGGCTCTGATTGATTTTCCATCTTTTCTCAGCTTCAAAATGACTTGCTTTTCTCCCATAGACAGCTCTCTGGTCCTCATCTTGGTTTAACCTTTTTAACAACAAATTGGTTTGAGTCCTGGGTTTCACCTGTGAAGATTGCTTTTGTTGTTAAAAAGGTTAAACCAACATGAGGACCAGATAGCTGTCTATGGGAGAAAAGCAAGTCATTTTGAAGTTTAAACAATCAATCTTAACATGGCAACAAGAAACACTTGTCAGTCATATGTTCCAGTATTTTTGATCATTTGAAAAATGGGTGGGTTCACACTAAAGGTGACATGTTTTAAGTTGTTTACCACATCTAGGTGTAAATATCAGGAAATGAAAGCTGAAATTCTGATCTGCTTTTCATTCATCTTTTGATCTCAAACCCAAATGTCTTCAGTGTCTAGCAAAAGTATTGGCCTTGCTGTTTCGATACTTTCAGAGGGGACTGTATTTTTTTCACAAGCATTTTTTTTACTCAGCTTCACCAAAGGTGCCAATAATTCTGATTGTATTTATGTGTAGCACTTGCATACAGGCTGTACCATTTTGAAGATAAGTTTCAAAATATAAGTTTAGAAGACACAATTTTCCTATTTTTGCCTCTGTACACCACCACAATGGATTTGTGAAGCAGTCAAGATGTTTGTGTTAAATCCCTTGAATTAAAGCTGAAAGTCTATACTTCAAAGATATTGCATCAACTGTTTAGGAATTACAGCCATTTTGTTATAGAGTCCCTCCATTTTCTTAGGCTCAAAAGTAATTGGACAGTCAGTCAATCCTAAATATTAGGATTATTTTTTAATACTTGGATGCAAATCCTTGGCAGTCAGTGACTGCCTGGAATCTAGAACCCATGGACACTTCAATAGCATCTTGAGGCAAAAATAGGAAAATTGTGTCGCTGTCCAAATACTTAGGGGCCTAACTGTATAAGTGGCTTGCACGTAATAACACACAGATAAGAACAATCACACGTTACCTGTTGGTTCAACCTGTATCCTCGCTCTGTCCACAGCCAGTACTCAACCACACCCGCTCTGACACAAGTTAAAACATTAACACATGTACAATAGGCAGGTGTACCATGTTTTTTTGTTTTGTTTTATTTTCTTATTATTCTGTGGCAAAAGTTTTCTTTCTCCAAATTAAAATGCTTCTGTTTGTAAGTTAAAACTTTATAATTGTAAGGCAGAGGTTGTAACAAACTGATTGACTGAGGAAAAATGATTTCTGTTTGCACTTGCACTGGTAAGAAAATGGCCTGTTGTATAGATTTAACCAGTGATTTGGAAAAGCCTCTGAGACTTGTTTTTACAAACTTGATAATTAGACAAACGTAGCCTTAGATATAAAAGAGTTGGAACCCTGCTTCGTGTAGACAAGCCGGATCCTCCTGGTGGGTTTAGAGAGGTACAGATGAGTTGATTTATACTGGGTGCTGTTTTATGTAGAGAGAAGGTTGAAAAATACTTTGGTTTGTATTAGAAGCCCAAAGGAAAATAGCTCAGCCTGTAGCTCAGAAAAGTGCTTAATGTGTTGTTTTTAGTCATATTTGAGTTATCAGTAAAAAAATAAGCAGAGTTATCAACAATGTGATCAAAGTATTCTCTCCACAGTCGCCGCACACAAAGTTTCCCTGCTGCTGTTATTTTGTAGTTCTGTCATGATGTTACAAGAATGAACTGTAGATGTGAGGTGTGCATTACTCTATGGTCCATGATCACTTAAGGGGTTTGTATGCTAGAGAAGGGGTTCTCACACACAACTTTTTGCAGCCAGAAAGACCTGTAGTACAAATATGTACAATCATATTCGACTATTTATTGGAGCCATAGAAACGTTTTGTTCCTAAAATTTCTGTCCACAGAACACAATATTTTCAAGATTTGATTAGGTCTCTTTTTAAAAAAATTTTTTTAAATTGAAGTTCGAATTAAACCCATTCAAGTCAAGTAACCAGTCAAATGGACTAATGACTATATGAACACTGAAAAAATATTATAACTTTGATAATAGTGGGCTATTATTTCTATCACTGTAACAAAACAGACAAACTACATCCCCGACCTCTTCACAGACCGCTTGAGCAGGACCATGGTGCTAGAGTCTACAGTTGCTGATAAGATTATTTCATACATTGTACTAGTTTCTTTAGGTTTTATTTGTCCATATTTTGTGTCTGTGGAATTACATTTTTTATTTTGCTCATGTGTGTGGAAGACATCTCATTGGCACCTTTGGTGATGCATAGTTGAAAATTACAAGTCAGATTACTGCTTATATTTCTATATACAAGCCAGATGTTGAGAATGTTTAATTAAATGACCTTTAATGTTTGTCAGGGCTTGCTGCACATGAAAGCACAAGGAAAAAAGTGTGGATGTTGTTGCTCCAATTTTGATATTATTCTTTCTTGTTTCAAAGATTGTGACAGAACTTTATTAACGTTTCACTTTTTTTTTTATTAAAGAAATTAATAAATTTTTTGTTCCACCTAATACAATTATTTTTTTTATTTATTTTTTTAATCATTGCCTGTTTCTTTAATAGAAAGTCGTGGTGTAACATGAGAGTAATTCCTCAACTTATTATTTATTCTTTGTAGTTTGGTCAAAAGGCTCAGACAGCATGACTTACAGTGTCAGGGAAACCATCCCACGTCCAAAAACTTCAGAGACTGAGGGTTTGTAGATGCCAAAAAGTACTCAAACTTTATTGAAACAATAAAGTGAGACAGTCTGCAGAAAGTCTAAATTATGCAAACACACAAGCCCTTTTTTAGACCTTTCTCCACAGCGAACTCATCTTAGGCAGGGTTTTACCTTTCCTCATTAAAAACAGACCTTCGCCACAATTAATTATTCATGTATATATGATATCTTAAATTTGTGGAGCATGCACAGTTAGTTGTTTCTCTTAAAAAGGTTTTATGAGGACAAGGTTTCTTTTTAAATTTTATTGTAAAAAGGTTTCACTCAGACAGAGTCCTTATTTTTTTGTTTTTCTCTGATCAAAACTCCCTTCTTATGTCTCAATGAGCTTCTATCTGTTTCTATCTGCCATCCTAGCTGATCTCTACCTCCCTTCCTGAGGCCCTATCCTAACTCGTTAATTGGTATTGGGCTTCAACATTGTTTACTTACAAAAGCAGTTCCAGCGAATGTGTAATGCCAATTTATTGCTGTGCAGAAAGGTACAGGACGATACAGAAAAACAGTTACTGTGCAGTGAGACACAGAATTCATCTAACTCAATACGCACTTAGACTATAACTTGTTCTATGGTTTTAGATTATGTTTCTATATACATATAGATTATGCTTGTTAACTAATATATTGATTATTAGATTATGCTAAGTAATAATTCTAAATGTTGGTTATATGTAGATTGTACTTTATTAACATATCCAAATGTTAGTTACGCATATTGATTACACTTTCAGTATATTCTGTAATAGTCCTTTGGTTAACCATATAGTTCGACACCTTGATCAACATATAATTTGTAAAACAATAAAATGACATTCGAAAATGCCATGCGTTCACATGTATTTTATTATTCTCAAAGCTGAGGGGATAAAATGTGTAATTGCCACTAAATCGCCACATTCTCTCTCTCTCTCTCTCTCTCTCTCAGTATGTAACTCTCATTCGGATTTCATCAGCTAGTTATTTATGCGACAGACGATGCGGGCATACACAGGCCATGAACCATGAATATGAGGTCTATAAGTCTGACAATAAGGGCCATGTCCGTTCCAGAATAAAGTCAAGCCGCCTTCTCTTATTTACCCTGAACTTAGGGCTTGACGGCTGCCATAACTACATTTTAAACCCTTTCTATCCCGGTGTTTCAGTTTAAGAAGAATTCATCAGTAGGGAAACGTAGATTTTATATGCATTAAAGATTTACCAGTTGGTGTGTTTATCGAGAACGAGTCGACTCTCAGGTGAACGTCGAGCTGGTGTTCATTTCTATGGGAAAATAAGAGGTCCGTTATCACATGAATCACATACAGCAGGCACAATAACATTAATGCAGGGATTCTTACGGACTCTTGCTGATTTCCTTGATGTATAGCATAATAACTAGTGTTATTTTGTAATTTAGAAGGTAGAGTGAGCCTTTATGAAACCGTTTCGGTCATAGTTAGGAAAAGAAGAGCACTCACTGGTCAAAATATCGCAAAAAAATGTCTGGTTAAAAATAAATAAATAAACAAACAAATAACTGAACTATCAGGGAGCCGAAAGAGTCGGCTCTTATTGGTGATTGAATTAGCTTACTGAATAGAGGCGGGGTTTCCAGTGGAAATGAGGAGGAGGGCATTGAGACTGAAGGACCCCGAGTCGACGACCTTTTTGCCTGTGGATGTGTAAGCATGCGATTGGCCACAAAATCCACGTTTATCCGAGAAAACATTTTCTGTACGCTTATTTTAGTCACTTACGTAAATAAAAAATAAATAAATTGTATATATATAAAACTTTATTTAAAATGTAATGAGTTACGAAACCGCTTCAGGCAGTTTCCACGGACACCTAAGGTCCTGCTGCGATTTGACATTGCTTGCTTGTGTTAGTGAAGCGGTTAGCATGGTAGGTAGTTGTGTCTGTGTTTGTAAGAGCAGGTGAATGAGTTTGAGCTGCCGGTGGGTTAAGTGAAGTGGGTTGGAGAGGTGGTCAGGAGGAGGGCGGATGTGGGAGAATGGCTCTGATGCTGGGCTTGCTCTCAGCGGCTTCTGCTCCCCTGCGCTTTGGACTGAGAAGGACTTTACAACGCTCTTCATTCACTGCTGCTCTTGGAAAACTTTCACCAACCCTATTAAACGGCCAAACTAACAGGGTAAGACCAGATGTTCTTTATTTACTAGTACTGCTCTAGTGTAAGCACACTGTTTTACTACTTTGTAAGCAGTCTGTGTAAGCTGTAGTAGACTCACTTTGACATGGTCATGATGACTCAGTGTGTTTTTCTTGGCCCTGTAACAGCTGTGTTGTATCTGTGAACCACCACTCGGCTTTATTTCACTGTCACCTGCTTCAGCCACCTGTAACTGAACATCTGGATCTCTTTCAGAATCTGACACTGAATGGCCTGAAGCCGCTGTGGACTGTAAATAATCCCTGGTCTACATCTATACTTTACTCAGTAGATTCTTCTAAAGGTAAGACATCAGACCTGCTTTAAAACAGACAGGCCCGAAGCTGTTTTTATTGGGTTATATTAATGTCCATTTCTTCTCTCAGATGGACAACCAGGTGGACCAGAACGTCAGTCGAGTGGAGGAGGAGAAGGAGGAGGAAAGAAAGGAGGGAAGAGAGACTGGAAAAGCCGTTTACTACAGGTCTGAGTCTCTTCCTATCACTGACACAATAGAGGTAGAAAACCTGAAGCCATCTTCACAGCAGACACCGCCATCAAATAAACCCTGAGGGTTTGTTTTTTTTTGTATGAATAGCACGTATAGCTTGACAAATAATTAACTGCACTTGAAGCTTTTGTAAAATGAAAAATTAAACCCAAAAGTGTATAGGGTTCCATGACGAAGACGAACTGTATGCTGTATGTCGATGCGTGAGGGAACGTCGGACGGCGTGGAGTGGGAACGTAATGACGTGTGCCGCTAATCGATCTATGTTCTATAACATGTAAAACATGAAAGGAATATTCTACTAACTCATGGAAACACCTTAATCACAATTTTGTTTTATTCAGATTAAGGTCAGCAATTAGATTACTGCTGTCCACGTAAACGTAGTCCTTGAGTATCCGCCAATATCGATACCCATCCAATTAACGATCGGAAGTGTTTGTTTTGTCTCGTATTTGTGCTTCACACTAAGTGTGTACTACATGGTCAAAAAGTGCAATTGTACAAGCCGCAATCACTCTATTTACACACACTCTTGTATAATTTCATGTATACTCATGACATTGTTATAAGACTGTATAGCTCACTTAATTTCTTGTGCATTTATTTTATATATCAGGGTGATATTCCATGGGATGATAATGATTTCCGCTACATGGCGGTCACAGTGGCAGGCGTTGCATCTGCTCTTCTCTACTTGTACCTCCGTGATCCAAGCAATGAGATTACTTGGAAAGACTTTGTCCATCGCTACCTGGCCAGAGGACTCGTGAGAACAATATCTTTTATTTAAAAGAACAAAATTGTTCATGCCTGTCATACATCAACTGTGTTTTCTTTCCTAACTCCATATTTTTGTTGTTGGGTTTGTTTTTCTTTCTTCCACTTCTCCAAAGGTTGATAGATTGGAGGTCATTAACAAGCAATTTGTCAGGGTCCTCCTAGTCCCAGGAGCTGATACTTCAGATGGAGTAAGCTACACTTTTTGATCCCAGTGTACATCTGGGGGGGGGGGCTTTTATGCTTAATCAGCAGCTTTTGTTTTTAAGCAGTTAAGACTAAATGTTAACTGATGCACTGAGAAACGTATTGTCACGTTAAGTTGTTCTTTTCCTTCGTTCAGGGCTACGTATGGTTCAACATTGGCAGTGTAGACACATTTGAGAGAAATCTAGAGGCAGCTCACTATGAGTTGGGACTGGAGCCATCGAACAGAGTGGCGGTAGTGTACCGCTCAAAGAGTGATGGGTAAGAGTCTGTTCATGAGACCTGCACTGTTGTCTTTGGCTTACACATTTGAATGGATCTGGTTTGGATGACCTGAGTATGGCAGCTCATCATTCAGGCCTAATGTTTCCTACTTTGCTTTTGACTGATTACCAGTACTAATATTGTATGACTACTTCTACCAACTATAATACCAAAACACAGACATTAAGACTGAGAAAAAAAAACATCAGTGTCGCTGGTGTTTATCGTCCTCCAGGTCTTTCATTAAGAGCATCATTCCTACTTTGCTGCTGATTGGTTTTCTGCTCTTCACCCTACGACGAGCATCAATGGGTGGGCCCGGAGGTGGAGGAAAGGGGCGTGGACTTTTCGGCATGAGTGAATCCCCTGCCAAGATGATGAAGGACAGCATAGACGTGAAGTTTAAAGATGTAGCCGGGTGTGAGGAGGCAAAGCTGGAGATCCTAGAATTCGTCAACTTTCTGAAGAACCCTCAACAGTACCAGGACCTGGGAGCTAAGATCCCAAAGGTATAGTCGTTTATAAGATTGGTGTGTAATCATTTGCAAAGGTGGTACAGCTGGTACTGGCTACTAACATTATGCATATATGTTTTCTGTACTCCTTATTTCAAAGAGTAAGATTTTTAGTAACTATGTTTTCCAAGGGAGCTGTGCTGTCAGGACCTCCAGGAACAGGCAAGACTCTGCTGGCCAAAGCCACTGCTGGAGAGGCCAATGTCCCCTTTATTACCGTCAAC
This sequence comes from Ictalurus punctatus, assembly GCF_001660625.3. NCBI lineage: Eukaryota > Metazoa > Chordata > Actinopteri > Siluriformes > Ictaluridae > Ictalurus > Ictalurus punctatus. Next base: position 18,418,696 of record NC_030429.2, read on the forward strand.
GGATCAGAATTCCTTGAGATGTTTGTGGGAGTCGGTCCAGCCAGAGTGAGTTGGTAACTGAAACTGTTGTGTGTTAGTGATGTTACTTTAACTGGTATTCAAGTAGAATGCATCACAGAATATTTAAAAGCACACCACTTTTTTACTGTCTTTGTTATCTCTAAGAACATCAGTGAAAAGAATAATGCACAATTTCACCCGTTAACCTGGTCTCGTTCAGGTGAGAGACATGTTCACTATGGCAAGGAAGAATGCTCCATGCATCCTTTTCATAGATGAGATTGATGCGGTCGGCAGGAAGAGAGGTGGAGGAAACTTTGGTGGTCAGAGTGAGCAGGAGAACACCCTCAACCAGCTGCTTGTGGAAATGGACGGTATGTTTAGAGCTACTAGATATAAGGAAGTCAGTCCATGTTTTTTTTTATATATATAAAATATGCGCCTCAGCAAATATGTAAAACTTGTTCACAAGCAGTAAAAGCATTCTCCCTACAGCAAAGTTGTACACCCATACACCAGACTGAATGCTTAATAATGTATTATTAGGAATTAAATACTGGCTATTTTTCCCCTTCAGATGACCCATTTTCAGTCAGTGTATTCTGCTGCTAACTTCCTGTTCCTGATCTCATTTTTTGTTTCCTGCTTTTTATTTTTAGGATTTTATTTTTGCACCTGCTCATTTCCTATTTTGGTCCACACACTATACATTAATTTGCACACACCCACTATTTTATAGGCCATACATTAAGTTGTTTTTTTCTTTTCTTTTTTTCTTTTTTTTTTTCTCCCTAATCTGAACCCTAATCTGAACCCTTTGTTCTCCTGAGAATTCGTCCATTGTGTCTTGTCTTATCAGGTTTCAACAGCAGTACAAATGTTGTGGTCTTGGCTGGCACAAACCGACCTGACATCCTGGATCCTGCTCTGATGAGGCCTGGTAGATTTGACCGGCAGATTTACATAGGTTTGGCCATGCTCCTCCTGCTCTTATAATGTGTTTTAATGTTACACAGTATTCGTACAGCTTGTTATATTTGCATTAACTTCATGTTCAGGCAAATTATTTAGTCATGTAACTTACAAAAGTTATTTGTTATGTGTTATTTGTGTAAATCTTTCAGGTCCTCCTGATATAAAGGGTAGAGCCTCTATCTTTAAGGTTCACCTGAGGCCCCTCAAACTGGACCCAAATCTAGACTCAAATGCCCTTGCTAGGAAAATGGCTGCTTCCACCCCTGGTTTCACAGGTGAGGGGAGAAATCAGGATTGATATTAGGTAGCAAATTTGCCATTTGAATGCTGAGATGTATAGTATTACTCTGACAGTGTTTACTTTAAGAAGCCCGATAAGCTTGTGAAGCATATAATGAGAAAAATATGTAATATATTCAACTGTAAATAATCTCAGGCATTTTCTTTCTTGTAGAAATCATTTTCTCCTTAAAGGTGCAGGAAATTATTTTTGAAACGTTTGTTAGAAACATTTTAAATCAGCTGTAATAGTAATACTCGCATCAGCTTTCACTAACTGTTGAGTAAAGCAGTTTTTCTTTTAACCCCAATGTTTCTTGTCACATTTGTGAAGATGATTCAACAGTAAAAGTACAACGTGTCTGCAGATCCTTAAAAAGTCTTAAAATGGCTTAAATTCCTCAACGTAAAAATAAGGCCTTAATTAGCAGGAAAATGTCTTAAATTCACGTTTCAAAGGACTTAAAAATGCAACTGAACCTGATTTCCATATAGCAGATTTAGATTTTATTTTTGTTCGCTGCTGTTTGAGATGGTAAAGTTGTAAAGAGAGTGTGTGTGTGTGTGTGTGTGTGTGTGTGTGTGTATATTTATAACACCACTTGTTACGTTACCCTGGCATTTCTGACTGCCGTAAGCCAGCTCATCTCTCTCTCTCTCTCTCTCTCTCTCTCTCTCTCTCTCTCTCTCTCTCTCTCTCTATGTGTGTGTGTATATATGTATGTATATGTAATGTGTGTATTTATGTATAATTTTATAGTGTGTGTATGTATGTATGTATGTATATATATATATATATATATATTTATATTTATATTTTTATATATATATATATATATATATATATATATATATATATATATATATATATATATATATATATATATATATATATATATATATTTTTATATATATATATATTTATATTCCTCTCTTGGAAAGTCATGGAAAGGAAATACTGTTGTGTTTTTTTTGTTGTTGTTTCTTTTCTTTCACTGTTGGAGCAAATGGTAATGTAAAAAGGATATTTGCTCTGGTCTTAGATATACCTGTATAGAGCTTTACCCTGCTATAGTTTACTTAAACCCAGAAATGGATGTATATGCATATATGCAATCCGTTATAGCTGATGTATCGTGTAGCATGGTTGAAGTGACGTGCAGGTCTTAAAGTTTTTTGGAAATGTCTTGAATATGGTATTTAAAAAGTATTACATTTGAAGAGCTGATATCTGCAGGTACCCTGAAGTAGCACATATAATGAAATTATAGCCTGTGACCCTTTATACTAAATCTGGAGCAGTTTTGTGTTTTATTGATGGAATCCATGTAGATGATCACAGTGCGTTTCCGTTCTCTCTATCTCAGGAGCTGACATTGCGAACGTGTGTAATGAAGCCGCCCTAATTGCTGCCAGATATCTCAGTGAAGCTGTCAATACCAAACACTTTGAACAGGCCATTGACCGAGTGATCGGAGGTGAGTGATGAAATCTTCACCCTTCCATAAGCCTTTCCTCTAATTTGTTTTCTTTCACTGTTTGGCACAACTCATTCTTGGGATGGCCTATAAAACATTTTTAGAACTGTCTTCTTTTATTTTATCCAGTATCTATCGACAATACATTTTGTGCATTCTTTGTTCAGGTCTCGAAAAAAAGACACAAGTCTTGCAGCCCAATGAGAAGAAGACGGTGGCGTATCATGAGGCCGGACATGCTATAGTCGGCTGGTTCCTCGAGCACGCTGACCCACTACTCAAGGTAGATCTAGAAATAGAATTTAATCAGAGTGGCATTGTGCTTAAACCTACACCAAGAAAGAAAAATCCACCTCAAACGTCTTGCATGTTAATCTTTATAATTAACATGATCTTCAGTGGCACCTAAGAAAAATCTTTATTAATTTTTTTTATTATTTAAAAAAAAAATAGTAATTCATTGCTGGTGAACATGTAATTAGAAGTTCACTCGTCGGAATTTATAGAAGTATTTAAAGAGCACTGTGGAGCTCTGTCTACATCAAACGTACACTAACAGTCAAAAGTTTGTGGACACTCGACTGAAATGTTTCTCATGATCTTAAAAACCTTTTGATCTGAAGGTGTGATTAAATGTTTGTAATCGTTGTAGACAAAAACATTTTATTTACAAAAAAAATGTTTTTTTTTAAACGGATGACTCGGAGCGAAATATTCCGAAAAGCAGCCGATAAGAGTCCAGCGTAGGTGTAAATTCCTTTAATACTGTTTAAAACGCATCTCGGGGAGATTCCTCAAGAAATCCGTTGAGAAAATGCCAAGAATACATTTCTGGAAATTCTAGGCAAAAAGGGCGTCTACTTTGAAATTAAATTATTGATTAAATTATTTTTATTTATTTTGGATTTTTTTATCACAACATAATTCCCATAGTTCCATTTGTGGTACTCCAGATGACTTTATTATTATTCTAAAATGTGGAGAAAAAATAAAGAATGAGTTTCTAAACTTTTGACTAGTATTGTACATTCACTCAGGAAAGTTGACTAAATGTTTTGCTCATTCTGATGTTTGTCAGGTTTCTATTATTCCACGTGGGAAAGGTCTGGGCTATGCTCAGTACCTCCCTAAAGAGCAGTACCTGTACACGCGGGAGCAGCTGTTTGACAGGATGTGCATGATGCTGGGTGGTCGCGTGGCTGAGATGGTTTTCTTTGGCAGGATTACCACTGGCGCTCAGGATGACCTGAAGAAAGTCACGCAATCAGCCTACGCTCAGGTAGAGACGAACCCCGGGAAGTCAGTCGCTGGGCTTTTGAGCTCTTCTTTTACTTTCGATTCGATTTCAACCTTTTCGACGCTTCTCTCGTTGTTCTCGTCCTGTAGATCGTGCAGTTTGGGATGAGCGAAAAGGTAGGCCAGGTGTCGTTTGATATGCCAAGGCAGGGCGACATGGTGTTAGAGAAGCCCTACAGCGAGGCCACGGCGGAGCTCATCGATCAGGAGGTCAGAGAACTGGTGGACAACGCTTACCAAAGAACTCTGAGGCTCATCACTGAGAAACGTGACCTGGTTGAAAAGGTTCGGACCCTCTCGTTAGCACGCATTAGTAAACATTAATAGGAAATGAGGGTGGACAATTACGCTAAAGAGTTGTTTAGTACATATCTAATTCTCAAAAACCAACGGAAACCAACTGTGTGTGTGTGTGTGTGTGTTTTCAGGTGGGAAAACGTCTCCTGGAAAAAGAGGTGCTGGCCAAAGCTGACATGGTGGAGCTGCTCGGTCCCAGGCCATTTGAGGAGAAATCTACCTATGAGGAGTTTGTAGATGGCACAGGCAGCTTTGAGGAGGACACGAGCCTACCGGAGGGGCTGAAGGACTGGAACAAGGAAAAGAACCTGGACGAGGTGGAAACCTACCAAAAGAAACAGGCAGCTTAAAACCCTTTTGGTCTACTCTCGTATCAGATACTCAGTCTGAGATGGATTTTCCGTATTGACGAGAGGTCGTGACCTTGTGTTGTGACATGGCTGCATTTTACATCTGTCCAATGTTAATAAGAGGCTCATAATCAGATTTGAACTGCCTTAATCATCAGCAGTGGAGAATCTTGTACTGAAGTCTTTACACCATTTCATTTTTAAAAATTATTGGATACAAGACCTCAGTTGGTGTACTGATTTTTATTTGTATTTTTTTAAATTTTATTTAAATCCTCTTTATGAAAGGGCAAGAGAAGAGACGATGCTGTATATTTGTATAATTTGCAGACTGGTCTGAAAAACTTGTTTTAACAAACCTGTATATTGTACTTATTTAATTGAACAGACTTATTCAGCTTCAACAGCAACACATCTGTTCAAGTTAATACTTCATGGTCAATGATGATTTATTCTGGATGTCTTGATTTTTCATTAAAATGGTTCATGTACACCTCTTTAAAATGGTTTCCCCCCCAAAAAAAGATTGTCAAATTCTGAAATGTAAGCAATATGTATTAATGTATTTATATGCCACATTCTTGACGATTTTCAACAACTATAAAAGGTACATATTTTTGCTCATTTACTGTCTTAAAGTGAAACTGTGTAGACTGTAAGTGGATTACTTGTATCTTCTCTGGTGTGAGTACCTCCTGCATAGATTCTCAATCCCTTTTAAGGAGATGTAGCCTAAATCCAGCACAGTCATTATGCACTATGTTGGACTGGTACCAAGAAGGCATTTGTCTGATCTGACCAAAAAAAAAAAAAAAAAAAAACCCCTCTGAACACACATCGCTGTGAGATGCAAGATGGTCGAGTAGTTTTTGCTACTTGGTATTATTGGCGCAGTGAGCAGCGTCGCCACCCCCAAGTCCAAGGTCCTGATTTCATTCCTGAGCTCAGGTTACTGTCTGAGTGGAGTTTCTTTATCCTATCGTTTCTATTGACACACTCTTTCTTTATAGTTGTGATTAGAAGCCTGCTCCTCACAGATATCATAGTCGTACTGTTTTGGTTTGCCCTAGTATCCTGTTTATGGACAAAACCAAGCCACGATTTCTTTGTCAGCACAACTAGGTCACGGCCAGATTGATTTATCGCACCCTCAGCTTCCCCCCCTTCACACGGATACCTTGGCCATCAGGGAAATTCTTGCTTTCAAAGCTGGACACTAGAATAAGTGCCATCTTACAGGCTTGGAAATTCAGTTAAAAATGCTGTAAGTCTATATTTTAGTCGTAATACATGCGGCGTCACTGCTGTGATTATAGTGTGTTGTTGGTGTCCTTCCGAAATCCAGTGTAAATACAGCAGCACAATAGGCTCATTAAGACTATATGATACTGTTAAAAAATAATAATAATCTGAGATCGCTTCTCATAATTTATTAACATTCACATATGTATTCACTTAAAACTGCGTATACTGTACATGGTTAAACTGGAATTTAGGAGGTGGGGGAGCTTTACTTCTTTCATGGGTGCAAATGATGTGCAAAGGAACAGTATTATTCAATTTATATGCTGTTAATGGCATGGAAATGTGATTGAAATATGTCTGATGTATATAAAACCGATATCACAACATGTATATATTCATTTCAGGCAATAATACATGATACAGTACAGACTTAAGCTAGAAATTAAGGAACATGCTTCCTTAAAAGATCAAATATACATCTACGGCTATGCATGTATGTAAGTTCTTACCATTTTGAAATGTATTTTCTGTAGAGCAGTGTGATTATATTTTCACCAATTATATGTCATGCTATCATTTCTATTTCCATTAGATTAAAGTACTGAAACTCAGATATGTCTAAATGACCACGTCCTCCCCAATAGTTTTTCCTATTGTAGCTAATATAATAACTTATAAATATAAACTAGATGCCTTTTCAGGTATTTAGTTAAAAATACTGTTAGTATTCTAAATTTTAAGCTACAATTATTTACAATTCACCTTGTTTTCAAAGTAAAGAAGCATTCTGTCTATTCATTTTAGTTATAACCTTATTTTTAATGGTATACTGCTTTCCCAGTCATTTTGGGTATCATCTGCAGTGCTGTACTGGGCACACCTAAAAATTTTGTTCCAGCGTCCAGCAAATAAAATGAAAATGCATGACGTTGCATAGTGCTTGCATCATAGTACAGTCAGGTACTTGTGCGTGTGTGTGTTCGACTGGAGTCTCATCCAGGGTGTATTCCTGCCTCACCCACTGTTTTTTTAGCCCATTAATTTGTCACCCGTTTGTCTATACGCATTAAAAACAACTCCATATGATCACTGGCATTTAAATTCACATACAAAGTAACAACATGCACCGTGTTTGATTTTCTTTCAATTTTATTCATTTAGGTCGGTTGGATTTTTTTCCCGTCGTCGTTTCTTCATGTATAATGTCATACCCTGTTTTAAACATGCTTAACATTTAACCCTGTAATAACCTGTAACTGTCATACTGCTTTATAAATGCTCAAGTGAAAAAGTTTGGCACAATTGAATGGCATGTTGTTCATTTAATCTTTTCAATTAGGACTCAGTTAAAACACTTCAAGGAATATAAGTGGGTATATTTAGATGTAAAATATAATTGCTTTGATGTTTAGGCATTAAGCCTGGTTGCTCTTCCTAATTTAGTATGTCTCCTCTTTTTCTTTTTCTTTTTCTTTTCCTCCCCCCAATAATTCGGGAGCTAGTCTATGTGTATGATAATGCAGGTGAGGGTTTTTTTGTCCCACTTGTAGAACAAACTTGCTGTTGATGAATTGCCTCACTCGTTAAAACATCACTTCCCCTTCCCGACAGCTCCTTAGGTCAGTTCTTCTCCATTAAAATGATCCTTAAAGACACTGAATGTGCCAGAAAGCTTCATGAGGTCATGCTGCCAGTTCGTCACATAGCTAGGCTGAAAACTGTTTTACTGTATCACTGATACATTTCCCATTGATTGCTGGTTAGAGGAGAAATTTTGCATTTCCTGAAGAGCCCACTCTTCTATCACCATTCGATGTTATCTATTGGCTCAATTTGCCTCGCTTAGGCAGAAAGATCACTGTATCTTGAGTAGGGGTCTCTGTGTCCTTTCAGAGATCCCTCATCACTTCCTTGGGAAGGAATCTTCATCCCCCAGGCAAGGACGGCACGTCCTCGCTGAGCCCACGTAGCTGACCGTGGCTCAGGGCTGCTGCGATTGGGAACGCTCGATCTTTAGCAAAGGCTCAGTGTTCTCTGAGTCGCTGTGATGCTTCCTGTCTCTGGGTTGCTGCTCCCCTTTGCACCCACGGGTCCAGGAGGGCGAGCGGACATAACCGCCATGAGGGAAACGAGGCAATGGCGGCTGATGATCTAAAGGATGAACAAACCAAGAGAACACACGTTTCAAGTTATTCCTTTATCATTTTCGATGTGTTGGACTTTATCTCAGGGCTGATGAATCTTCCCAGGCATGTCAAATTGAAACCAGAGACCTACAGAGATTTGAGGGTTGTTTTTTTTCCTCCCTCAGCACCAAATGCTAGAGGTGTAGAAATCAGCACAGTTTCAGTTTTTCCTAATTCCAACATACCTGATCCAACTAATCCAATTGCTGATTAGTTGATGAGCTAAAGCCTTAGGAGTGGATTTGAGAATCCCCGTTCTATCACAACAAATTCCGCCCAAGAATGCCTTCAAACTAACTGTTCCTTAGTGGTAGAATGAACTTCCAACCTCAATCTGGACTGCAGAATCTGTCATGATCTTCAAAAAACAGCTAAAGACCCACCTCTTCCATGAGCACTTAACTAACCCCTAAAATACCAACCCCACAAAAAAAAAAATAAAAACGTACTCTGGCTCTTACACCTCGACTCTGCTCGCATTGCTTTTCTAGAACTCAATTATAAATCTTGCATGGTGGCACTACTTATTTTGTTCTTTGCTTGATATATCGCTTTGCTTGTATTATTTCCTCATAAGTAAGTCGCTTTGAATAAAATCGTCTGCTAAATGAATAAATGTAAATGTCTGATGAGTCGATTTAAGAAGAACGCTAAACTTTACTTTTACTTATATTCATTTGCCAGACGCTTTTATCCAGAGTGACTTACGATTGAGTGATTTGTAATATAGTGTCCGATTGAAATACAATTCTCACACAAATGAGATTTTGCTTCCCCCCATTCCTCTTTTCTTTGTCGGAGGACGTTGATTTTCACTGTATAAATATTAAATGAGTACATGTACGTATAACCTCAACTCAACCGGTAAGGTGACTGTGACCTCAACAGACAAAGCTTGTATTCTGTCTTGTGTTGTGAAATGTTTGCACGTCAGTTCAACACTTCAAAATCACAAACTTGTGGATAGGAAATGCGGGAAGAAACAAGAAAACTAAACCAATACATTTTTGAGAAAGGGTTTGCATTTGCAATGTGTGAAATCATTGCCAAACATTGATTGTGCTTTAATTGTGTCATTAGTCATAATATTCACAAAAGGTAAAACATGCCAAACTGAATTAAATTAGCTGAATTATAAAAAATAATAATAATAATTTTTTTTTTTTTTAATTTAAATGGTAGAGCTTGTCAATTGAAATTGCTACTCACTTGCTGGCAATTCATTGTGATTCTCTTCATCTGAATCAGCAAACACTTCTCCCAGCTCTTGATCAGACATGTCAGTCAACTCTGTCAAATCCAGCAGATCAAAGTGAACCTCTAGAGAGGACACGCTGCTCAGTGGCTCTAAAGGATGATGAGAAACAACAGTGAGAAACCATGACTAGTAGTGGTATCTCGGATCATGGAGTGGACGATATTGCTTTGGGAGAAAGCTGTATAACTATTTAACATATCTAGTAAATTATATTGATCCTCTTTCCCTGAAATAAACATAGGTATTCCGGTGAATCGTCCATGTTAAAGATCAATTAGAATGATTTCTCTGTATCTTAGTAGTTGTGTAGTTGCAGTAATCTCAGTGCCCTCCGTTGGACACTCCCACTTACGCCGTCTCTCTGCGGTCAGGACCTGGCTGCAGTGGTGCCCGGGGGTCCCGACTTGCTCTCCTGCAGCATTGTGAGACGCCTCAGAAGTGAGACTAGCAGAGCTTGACGACTTGAGAAGTTTCTGAAAGTCTTTCTGTCGGTTGAGCTCTGCAGAAAAGAAAAGAAAAGAATTTGAATGCTTAATCTGGAATTACCGAGCAGAACATAACTATTTGTTGATGGTTGAGAGCATTGCCAGCAACATTCCTCTAGTGAATGTCTGCACTTGGTTTGAAAAAGAGCTTGCTGGTAGTTGCCAGAATGAAGAAACATGATATACCTCTGTTTCACAATGTGGTGATGATGCAATTGACCACTGTCTATTGATTGCTTCGGGGGCAGATACCACAACAGACAGGTGTTCTAATTCATTTGAACCTTTATGACTCTTAGGGAGGAAAATAGATCCATTTGTTACAAGGGACTCCGTTTATTCTAGTCTGGCTCTCAGAGGAACTACACACACTTCAACGGTGGGGCAGGTATTTTAGCACAGTGTGTTACTATGACTGCTTCATTTCACTGCAGTGTGCAGAGCATCCTTTCCCTACCCCAAATTTCTCATTATAATACATTACCCCCTCACAGAACCCACACACACACACAAAGTCGGATACAGCAGAGTCGGCCATTAATGATTTGAGCAAATTCTGTATCTAAACCACACACACACACACACACACACACACACACATATACAGTATATGAGAGTTTAACATTATTGTCATTTTGATGCCTAATAATATGTATGTCAATGTCAAATTCTATGAAGCCCTACATTTTGGTTTATTTATTTATTTTAAATAATGGCCACTAAATCCACTATAACCATTTCATCCTGTATACACAATCACTTTTTTTTCAAAATCAGTTCATAAGCATGAACAGCAGCTGCCCATGCTACTGAAGCGAAACAGTCTGCTGGCTTTTTCTGCATGTCTGTCTTATGTGCAAGAAGAAAAACAAAAAAGACAGAGTCTGTATGCGTAACAGCCTTTCCAGTACAGAGCCACTCTTCTGTTTATTGTGTCTGCACAGCCACATGCCAAGCTGTGTTAGGACAAAAAGGGTGTCTCTTACCTGCAGCACTGGAGTCTGCCTGAGCCTCCATTCAGCCTACACAGTAGCCGGTGCAATGCTGTCTGGCGCTGCAGACAGGGATGGGAGGGGATGTGTGAGGCGTAGCCTCCTCCGTCATGCTCTCTCTCTCTCTCTCTCAGACACACTCTCTCTCTCTCTCTCTCTCTCTCTCTCTCTCTCTCTCTCTCTCTCTCTCTCTCTCTCCTGATTTCTTCTCTTTATACATGCAGTCAGATCCACATACCCCTTGTCTTTGCAGCATGCACAGCACAATGCCAAAGAAAGACAAAGGCAAAAAAAAAATAAAATACAAATGCAATCGCCATCTGTTACAAAGGTCGTACTAAGGGGAAAAATAAATTAAGAGAGAACCCAGTAAGAGACTAAAAGGAAAGATTTTTGGATGAAAATATGGAGCTGTTTAGCTATTTAAGGTGGGGCTAAGCATAAGTGATTAACTCTGGTAGTAAATATAATTCTGTCCCGTCATGTTATGTGAAATAGTAATTAATATTAAAGGGCATGCAATGCCATGTCTGACTCTTTGAAAATAGGCCTACAAATAAATGATTATCTGTCAAATGGAGCTAGTTTAACAATAGGCCAATCTGATGAGTAACCACATGAGATGAAACACTCCCTTTACTCTTTTCAAATGGTTTTGTTTTCTGACACAAAGATTCTTCCTGCTACAGTCCTGAAGAGTGCAGTTATCGTGAAATGGCTTTGTTTTGCTGGGTGCAAACACCAGTACACCTGCACATTCAGCCAATCATGTGGCAGCAGCGCAATGCAAAAAATCATGCAGATACAGGTCAAGAGCTTTGGGTAATGTTGACATTCAACATCAGTTCATGTTGACATCAAATATGAAGAAAAACTGATCTGTGTGTCTTGGTGTCATTGCTGGTTATTTCAGAAACTGCTGATCTCCTGGGAATTGCACACACAACGGTCTCTAGAGTTTATACAGAATGGTGCAATAAAAAGCAAATAAATAAATAAATAAATAAAAATCCCTGAGTGAGCGACAAATCTGTGGATGGAGACGCCTTTTTTTGGAAAATGGCCAGATTGGTTTGAGTTGCCAGGAAGCATAATAGTAACTCACATAAGCGCTCATTACAACCGTGGTGAGCAGAAAGTCTAATCAACTCAGCATGCACAAAACCTTGAACCTTGAAGTGGATGGGTTACAACAGCAGAAAACCACATCAACGTTCCACTCCTGTCAGCCAAAAACAGGAATCTGAGGCTATCATGGGCACAGACTCACCCAGACTATGCAGTTGAAGATTAGGAAGAAAAAACACCCAGTCTTTAATTGGGTGAGTCTGTGCCTATGATAGCCTCAGATTCCTGTTCTTGGCTGACAGGAGTGGAACCCGATGTGGTCTTCAGTTGTATGCATGCTGAGATGCTTTTCTGCTCACCACAGTTGTAAAGAGTGATTATTAGAGTTCATCTAGAGTTCTTGTCAGCTCAGAGCAGTCTAGACATTCTCCTGGTCTCCTTGTCATCAACAACATGTTTCAGCATGCAGACCCTCCACTCCGGACCCTCCATAACCCTAATCCAACCCAACTATTGGTTGGAAGGTTTCAAGTTCAAATCCCAGCACTGCCAAGCTGCCACTGCAGCAAAGCCCTTAACTCTCAACCGCTCAGTTGTACAGTATAGGTTTCCCTGGCTAAAGGTGCCTACAGAATGCCATAAATGTAAAATCACAGGAGTTTCTGAAATACTCAAACCAGCCCATCTGGCACCAAAAACCATGCCACGGATAAAGTCACAGAGATCACACTTCTCCCCCATTTTGATGTTTGGTGTGAACATTAACTGAAGCTCTTGACCTGTATCTGCATGATTTTATGTCATGTTCTGCTGCCACGTGATTGGCTGATTGGATAATTGCATAAATGAACAGGTGTGCAAGTGTTCCTAATAAAGTGGACGGTGAGTGTATTTCTTCATTAAACAGGATGGATGGAGGCGCGTTAAAATCCAATTTTGAGAGGGGGGAAAATCTAAAGAAGGTGTGAACTCATGATGAACCCAAGTATGCGTTTTGGGCTTGTCCTCTAGAAGCTTTGTTTTATCGATGTAAATCGTCACATCACCTCATATAAATCTGGGCAACAGAAAGGTTTATTAGTCCATACATCCAGAGAACGCGAGTATAGTATAAGAAGAAGACTATAATAAGAATAATAAAAAAGATAAACATGCAAAACAGCTGCATTTCAGCGTCATGCCGTGACCCATACCGCAGACAGACCACCGAGCTCGTGCTCGTGCGCATGCGCGTGAAGGGGGCGGAGTCGTTCAGGAAACGGTGAATGGCTGTTTTATGGCTAACTAGCTAGTCAGATGGGTGAAGAGAAACTGCAAAGTGCTCGTTTCAGTGTACTGAATACATGCAGTCCGGGTTTTAATGGACTTATGAAGTATATTTATGCCTGAAACAGTGTCCTCGCTTGCCTAGCTTGGCCTCGGCAGCCACTTTCCCATTGAGTTATCCGCCTGGAAGGGGTGGGAGAAGCCGTTAGCCCTGCTCTCACTAGGCACTGGGCTAACCACACCGCTAACCTCGCTAAGTTAGTATGCCCTCTGATTTCATAGCGCTTCTAAACACGGATATCGACCTCAGTTCACCCAGATCTCTGTATTCCAAAGGTAAGCGTGCTGTCCTTGGGGATATTTTATTACTGATAGACTAAATCCATCTAGGAATGCAGGATTATGGTAATACTTAGCCTGTATGAGCAGCTAGTTAGCTCGCTAGCTCACTGTAGCCTGTGTGTGTGTGTGTGTGTGTGTGTGTGTGTGTTGCCTGACGGCGGCGGTGTGTTTTTGTTTTCTTACACTTCAGTGCAGTTTGTTTCGGTGACAGTTCTACCGTACTTCATTAAGGCCAAGGACTTGTGTTTAATATTTAACCTTGAACAGAGATTACACACAGGAGACATTAATTAAAGAAGTATATCTTTCTGAATATGAATAAAAGTTGTAGACTTGTTTGTTTAGAGCAGCACCAACCATGTCACAGTCATGAAGCTCTATAGCAGTGTGTGAGAGCAGAGACACTGAACTGGGGGGGGTGTGTTTGGTTGGGGGTGTGTGTTTGGATGGGGTGGGGGGGGTGGGGGGGTTGGTTGGCGGGGTGTGTGTGGGGGGTTAGTGTGGGTTAGTGTGTGTGTGGGGGGGTAGTGTGTGTGTGGGGGGTAGTGTGTGTGGGGGGGGGTTAGTGTGGGTTTGTGTGTAGGGGGGGTAGTGTGTGGGTTACTGTGTGTCTTGGTGTGGTTGTGTGTGTGTGGGGGGGGGGTAGTGTGTGGGGGGGTAGTGTGTGTGTGGGGGGGTAGTGTGTGTGGGGGGGGTTAGTGTGGGTTTGTGTGTGGGGGGGTAGTGTGTGGGTTACTGTGTGTCTTGGTGTGGTTGTGTGTGTGTGTGTGTGGGGGGGGGGGGGGGTTTAGTGTGGGTAAGTGTGTGTTTGGGGGTGTGTGTGTGTGGGGGTTAGTGTGGGTGTATGGGAGGGTTGGTGTGGGTACGTGTGTGTGGGGGGGGGCAGTGTGGGTAAGTGTGTGGGGGGGGTGAGTTTGGGGTGTGTGGGGGTGGTTAGTGGGGGTTGGAGGGGTTAGTGTGCGGGTGTTAGGATTTTACTGTGTACTTGGTGAAACCTAAATAGGTGTTTCAGAGATTTGTCCTTTAGACAGTATAATAGTATATCTTTTATCTAAAAAAAACCCAGCCCAAAATAGCTTTTTAATTGTACCATTTGTCACTTCTGGGAGACACTTAACATTTTTGATGACACATTCCAGTAATGGTCTTGTGTTTGTCCAATGAAATGCTCTCTAGATTAAATGTCCCTATAGATCTCTCTATGTCCCACCTCCCTGAAGGTGGTTCTTTCCCTGCGTCCCAACTGCCATTCTTATATGATGTATTTTTAACAAAGTAATTTATTTATATTTTTTGTGAACAAAAAGTAGATACTTTTGAGTGTGTAGTAAGAGTATGCAAGTACTCAAACACTGAAATGCTACACTGAATACACCAGGTGGCAGTAATGAGCAGCTGGTAACCTAGCAACGACATTACATTAAGCTGACTCAGAAGCCTGTCCGAGACTGTTTCGGGAGGTGTTTCCAGAGGTGCCTTCGTGCGCAGATGCTGCCTTTGAAGTTGTTGCCTGATAGGGAAGCGAAGCACCAAGTCAGCTGCTCAAGTTTTCATCTGAAGCCCATGTAACTGAAGAGAACGTTGTTGCCCAGAAGAGAGAACACCGACGCTGTAAACAAACTCCTCGTCGCATTTCGGCTTTTCTTCATTAATTATTCCTTATCATTTCTACTATTAAATTAAATTCATCATTCCCTTGATTTATTTTTTCCACATTTCATTTACACTTCTCCAAAACGCTTCCTCGAATTCGGCAAAGCAAATGGTCACAAAGCTCCTCCTCCCTCACGCAAGGAATTGTGGGCAATATTTGCTGAAAAAGTGTCCACAGATCCACACGTTTGAAAAACTACTGGAAATAGTAGACCACCCGGGTACCTTTGGGTACCGTACTACGATTTGGGACACACTAATTCTCAACTCTATTTAGAATTTATGATCGTATTTAGTACGGGTAGTAGGTGAATTGAGACGCGGAGATGTTCTACAGCAGCGGTTCTTAACCTTTATTGAGAGTGACCAACTTTTAAGCATGAGATGATAAATAAGTTTCCACCGCAGGAACTAGGGACTTTTGGAGGTATTCAGTGGGACCAGGTTCTAAGTTGAGTTCCGGGTAAAATATTTCCCCCTCGTAAAGTCCCTCCTGGAGAGGTGGTACTTTTTCAAAGTTCAAGAACTTTGTGGGGTGGGACTCAGGCTCTGAACATGCTGATTGGTTGAATGCACTCAGCATTATTTTATTTCAGCCACCATTTTTAAGTCTGTTGCGGTGCGTACAGTAACAAGTGTTTATTACGATTCGAATCAACACAGTGGAGTTTCTGAAAAAATCTGACTGATGGGCCGACGATGAGGTTCAGGCCTTATTGAGTATTCATGCCGAGGACGAAATACAACAGGAACTGGAAACGGCGACCCTCAGTGAAAAAGTATATATTAAACATATCAAGTGGGTTTAGCGAGCTGGGTGTTGTTCACACAGGAAAACAGTGCAGAGTGTGAGGCTTGTGTGTGTGCCTGTTCATCTCGGTCACCTCCACCATAGCTGATAAAATCCCTTTTCTTACTTTAATCCAGCGTTACGAGCACTCTGGATTGGCTTTACCACCACTGCTCATCTCTTCTCCGGCGTTTTCTCGATTTCCTCTTTATCATCACAATCAACAGCAGTACAGCTCGAATCTCCTCCATGCTTGTTGCGGTGTCGTTATCAGATTTCAGAAAATAGATCGTCCGTTTTTAAAACATGAACCTTTAGCCAAAAATAAAAAAATAATAGTTTATCCCCCGAGTGGGAATCGAACCCCGGGCCGCAGCAGTGAGAAGGCAGACTCTTAATGAATGAATGTATTATTTATTTATTTTATTTTATTTTATTTAAAAAAAAAATTTATTAACTGTTCAAAGGTTTGTGTTCCATTCAGAGCCTGCTACATGTTTTTATGAGCCGAGCAAACATTTTACATCATTAAAATTCAAGGCTTCATGTCCTCACCGAGGGCTTGTCGCGCGCAGTCGTATGTCACTGGACTTATTTGTATAATCTTCACGGCACTTTAGACCGCTATGGAAATGCACACAACTAAGGTCTGGAGGAACCAACTGGTCCCTTGAAAAAAGTTCTTGGGACTTTTTGTTCTGGGTAAATTCGTTGGAAACGTGGTTATAGTGTGTCCAGATCGTAGTATGTTGAAATGAGTTTTCAGAGGTACCTGAATGGTCTACTATCTCCAGTAGAGTTTCTCAGTGTGGATCCGTGGACACTTTGTTTGTTTTTTTGTTTATTTATTTATTTATTTATTTATTTATTTATTTATTTATTTATAATATTACCCTCAACTCCTTGCAAAAGAGAGGAGAAGCTTTGTGACGATTTGCCTTTTGACACGTTTTAGAGAGGTGTATATGAAATGTGGAAAAATAAAGTAAGGGAATGGAAATTTTTGTTATTGTTATGTAGTATAAATTATATAAGGAATGAAGAAAAGTCTTCCTGCACACTATTCCCTTTACAAACCTTATTTTTTATTCTTTTCATGGTTATGGAACAGACACTTCTCAGACAAGTGTTGTATAAAATTATTTATTGATGAAATTCTGGATTGTACAACAGGTAGTTCGGGTTCACTAATTTGATAGGGCAAGTGCGTCCCAAGCGTGCTGATATACAGATATAGAATAACAGCGCTGGCTCTTTAGCACTCCACTTGTACGTGTTCACGAGTAAAATTACAATTCTACAAAAGTTGATCACATCGAAGCCGCTACTACACTTCCTTGTGTCTCTCAGTCTGGCTGTCAGTCAATCAGTCAGTCACGTGGCACTCTCTCCAGCTGTGGCTTCTTTGAGAACTAATTTTGTTAATGGAAGCAAAAATAAACAAAAAATTTGGCCATGTGAAATTTCCTGTTTTAATAGAGCTGTTGTATAAAAGCAGTATCACACACTCTGTTATGCTGTTGTAGTGGCACGGTGCGGTGGCACAGTGGGCCTCACTATTGCTGCTTCACAGCGCTAGGCCTGGGTTCGATCCTGAGCTTGGGTTACTGTCTGTGTGAAGTTTCACACGTTCTCCCTGTGTTCGCATCAGTTTCCTCTGGGTTCTCCAGTTTCCCCTCCCCTGCCAAAAACATGCAGGTAGGCGGACTGGCGACTCTACAGCCTCGTTTACAACTGGCATTGAAATGCGTCCTGGGTGATCAGATCACAAGTGGACAGCAATAAGTACAGGTGTGAACGGGATCAGAGGTGTCTCTGGGACGCATTGTGATCCGATCACTCAACCCACGTCCATAGGTGATCAGGGATGCGTATGGCCACATCGCATTTGCTGTATGAACGCGAACACGTCTTGATGCATTCCGCACAGCTCCGATGGACCGACTGATTGACTGCGTCATTGACTGTCTGGAAATCCCTCTGAATGGTAGATCTCTCCGGCGCTAGTCTAATGGATAATAGTGACGCTAAAACAGCAGCTGCTTTTCAAACTTCATTTGTCGTCTCATCTGTCATTCATTTATATGTTTCGTTAGCATACCGTGTGATTAAACCGTATGAAGTGGTGCGTACAGATACGAGATCTGGTTAGAATTGTTAGATTATTTATATTAGCTGAATGTTTGAGTAATATCTGTGTTTGCCATGAAATAGTCATTGAAGCTGGTATGGCAATAAACTTTTAATACAAACAAACAAACACGATATGATTCATAGGGCATGTCTGACTGAAAATAAATGCAGCCGAAGATGTATTGAATATGCTCGACAGCCTTATACAAGTGGTGAATGAAGACACGTCCTTAACGCCAGGTGTGAACGGCTATGTGTCCCGATCGCCCAGGACGCGTGTTAACACCAAAAGTGGACAGGATGTAAATTTCTGCAGGTGTGAACGTGTGTGGGAATGGACTGGCGTGTTCCCGGAATAGGCTCCAGATCCCGACACTGATCAGGAAAAAGCAGTTACTGATGATGAATGAAAAATGAATTAATGCTACGAGGGGTAATTTTATTAAAAAAATTCTCTAAATGATATCTTTCAAAAGCCCACCGAGTTTTGTTTCATAAGTACCCATGAAGGTGTTATTTAAACTCTTCAAATCATTGAATAATACATGGATTATTATGCTCCTTTAAATGCTTATGAATATGTATGATTTGCACATTTGGAAACACCCTCATGACCTCCTGCCATCCCAACCCCAGTACCTACAGTCTACTACGCTATTCCACAAAGACCAGCAGCCCTGTATGTTTGAACCACACACGGACCCGGTCTGAAGTGGACACGTCTGTTCACCAAATTCAGGGCCTTGTCCTATTAGAACGGTGAGTTTAGTCATTTCTTTGAGTTGAATGACATTTTCCTGAGCTTCTCTTCAGCCATACTGTGTTTTGCATGTAGCACGTGTAATCATGTAATACCTGTATAGCCTCATAGTTGTCACAGGTCATCACAAGTGGGGTTCGACTGCTGTAATGTTGATTTGTCTCGCTATACTGTATATAATGTATGTAAATAATCAAACCTGTTGTAGTGTGTTATAACAGTTCAAATGTAATCAGCTGAGCAGTTTATTCAGGTTATCCTCTAATACGTGGGATAGCATATCCGTTTATGATTGGTTTTAACTGTTAAACCTTTAACATTTAAAAAAAACAAAAAAAAAAACAAACAAAGCCAAGCTTTGATGTAGCCTTCTCCAAATCGCATTTTACATTTAGAATCATCAGTCCATACAGGATTTCATGACACTTTTTTTGTGACCAAAAAGGTTTGATTTTGCTGCGGCTTTTTTTTTTTTCTTTCAAAATTTGCGATGCAGCTTTTTTTTTTTTTTGTGCTTTATTTATTCATTTTTATTTAGTTTTATTTATTTCTTTCTTGTTGTGGAAAACTTCTTGAATTGGCGAAATCACAATTGCACGAAATTGTTGTGCACGGTCTTTCGCAGTGATGTTTGTTGGAAAACGAGACCTTTTTTTCTGTTCACGTTTGACGCACCTGAATCGAAGAGGGCTCGTCTTGGGCAAAATCTGATACTAAATGCCAAAACCAGTGTGATTTTTAAATACTGTTCATGTCCCAACTTCTAGACATAAAATGATCTAGAGAGAAATGTTTGAGCAGTGCTGCACTGGATGCCTCCTCCAGCCCGAACAGACCATCCATCAGTTAGAAAACAGAGTCTCTTATTGCGTGGATGCTTATACTTTTGTTCTTGGTTATTATTGATGTTATGATTAATGTTTTATTTTCTGTACTTTTTTTATTTAAATAGTTTTACTGTAGTGTTTTCTCTACAGTTATCATTATCCTGATCTACCCAGGCAGGTGTTGTTTATTTCTAGTAGAGTTTAGCCCTTAGGGGGGCTCAGCTTCTAATAAGACTGTATGATGTACAAACAATGAGGAAAGTGTGTGTGTGTGTGTGTGTGTGTGTGTGTGGGGGGGGGGGGGGGGGGGGGGAGACCTCTCTTTCTATCAGGAAATGAACAGTGTTTGGTCAGGAGGTAGGGTAGATTAAAATGTGAAATGTTTGAATTGACATGTACCACAATACTTGGAAGCTCACTCTTACTTGGTGCAAAGTTGGGCTCTTCTTTATTCTCTTTCACTCTCTCACTCACTCTCTCTCTCACACTCCCTCACTCTCACACTCTCTTTCACGTTCCCTCTCTCTCTCACACTCTCTCTCATGCTCTTGCTCTCTCTCTCTCTCACTCTCCCCCCCTCTCCCCATCACCTCTCCTCCCTTCTCCGATCTATGCATATACTATTACAAAACAGACTATTTTTTCTTTAAAATACTAAGGTGAAACTTACATTTTAAATGTATCCTTTAAAACTTATTTTCATTCCTGGTTGGTGGTGTCATTATACTCCCCTCTCTCTGTCCTTATGCAACGCTACATGTGTGTGCAAACCACATGTAACCTCTCACTGATCTTTTATGTTCTGAAAATACAAGCTTGTTTGTAGTTAAAGTAGGAGACTTGAAGATAAGCAGTAGGATGGAATCGAGGTAAAGCTAGCTTGATGTTAAAGCGGATCGTTGGCTAGTACAGTAATGACGCTGTTAGCCGGGTTGGGTGGGCTGTGAGTGAGATGTGTTTAACCTGCTGCATTGCCGTGGCATTAGAGAAGGCCACAACATTACCAGATGTACTTCCTGTCTAGCTTACTTGTAAGACATGCACATAATTCCACCTCGCGTGTAGTTCCAACTTCTGCCAAAGAGTATTTTTGGTTTACTGCGTGGCATCAGAAGTTCAACAAAGCTCACATGAAGTGCATTTAGCCAATTAGACGAGGGCTACACGAAAGACTTTTATTAGTCACCAGCAGCGAGCAGAGAGATCGTGTGGCAGTGCACTGAGCGGTCTCTCGGTATGAACATTTCTGGAAACGCTTTGCTCGGTTCAAATCAAGC
Source organism: Ictalurus punctatus (assembly GCF_001660625.3). Taxonomy (NCBI): domain Eukaryota; kingdom Metazoa; phylum Chordata; class Actinopteri; order Siluriformes; family Ictaluridae; genus Ictalurus; species Ictalurus punctatus. Next base: position 18,439,653 of record NC_030429.2, read on the forward strand.
AATCGCAAATCAAAGGGGAGGAGCCTGAGAACAGTTTGTGGATTGTTAACTGCTGCTCCTCTTTTTATACTTCAGCTTTCTAAAAAGATAAACTCCGTTCAATTAAATGGATTTAATGGATTTAATATTTTAGCCGGACTGAGGCGAATAATAAGAAGACTGAAATTCCCCAGGTTAGGCTTGATTGAATGAATGAGTAATATTGAGTTGTTTATAATAGTATCAAATGTCTGTATGTGTGGAGAAAAAGTACAGTTCTGCAAAATTGGAAACCCTACGCAGGAAACACACACATACAGTTCCTGACACACACACTCTTACTTGCTCACATCCATATTTTGCATATTTCAGAGTCAGTGTATGACCTCCTGCCTAAAGAACTTCAGCTTCCTCTAGCCTCACAGGACAGCCACAGCATGAGTCAGAAGAGTGGTGGAGAGGCAGGCCCTCTTCCCTCTGCTGCCGTGGCCTCAGGTAGACTACTTTCTGTACTACTTTTCCTACTACCATCTTATCTCTTTTGTTGCCCTGAAAAAGTGACTCATCCAGTTTTCTCCCTCCTAATCAATCTTGATCACTTATTTATATCACTGCTGCCTTCTGTTCACTTTTGTCAGAGTTTTTAACATGCATGCAACTGACCTCATTTCCACCACTAGCATTCTGCTTTGCTCTTGATTTATTTCGCCAGTCCATCCCTCAAAGTTCATAACCTTGCATTTGCTAACATTTCCAAACATTATTTTTTTAACTATTCATTTGCATACCTTTGCTTCCCCCTACCCCCGCAAAGGTCTGTTTCTTTTCACAGGTATTTGGAAACCTATCAGTTTACTTTTTCAGTTCTGTAACCGCATTCAGTTGACTCCCTCCAATAAAACCATGAAAATGTTTAAAGAATTTCCTGTTATTGCTCTCAGTGAGCAAGAGTTGTTTCCTGGTTTTTTGCCCAGACCACTTTTCTGGCATGTGCCCACCAAAAAGAAAGTCATAATTAAGGTGACCCCAGAAGACTTTACTAACACTTGCCACCTTTGACTATTATTAACTTTAAAAATTCATTCAGAGAAAGCATGCAGGAGTTTTGCCTTAAGATGCATTCTTTAAGGGATTTTCTTCTGCTCTTCTCCCATCTCCTAAGAACTGTATGTTCTCTAGTCTAAGAATCAGTCAGCGCAGTGGTGGAGGGTTATATTTTGAAAAGTTCCTGCTCAGCTGCTTTCTGCTTATACAGGAATCTGAGCATAAAACGGGGCTGTGCATATTAGGATCTCTTTTGGGTCAATACATTTTAGGTATACCACATACAAGATGACAAATCAGAGTTAAAATTCCGAGAATTACTGGGACACTACTGGAAGATTTAATGCTGGCTCTGTGAATTTATTTATTCATTTATTTATTTTCTTTGACCAAAATTTGTTTTTGGTACCATGTGCTCTGGTTAATACCAGCATTGATTTGTGCACAAAATGACTAATTGACCAAAATTTGCTGATATTGACATTGGCTGACCTTTTGACCAGCACTTACTGCTCTTTTGCTGTCATTTGTCGTTTTTATTCCAGGGAGTTCCCTCTGAAACAGGGAGAGTCTGCTTATAAAATGGTCTGCAGTTCTCTGCTTCGTAGGTCAGAAGCTTGTTTATTCTGTCTCCATGGCTATGCTCAGTCCCAACCAAATCCTCCAATTGGCATGCATTAGCTGACACCTGAAAATTATAATTGGAGTCCATTTGTTTTGATAGGTTGTGTAGATTAGTTCAGCGGTTAGTTATGCGATAGCAATTATACATGCTGTGTATGCCTTACGCATGTTTACATTGCACAGGATTTCATATTTTTTTTTAACATTTAGGCCATAGACTGGAATTTATGATAGAATTACATGCAGTAATGATAGAATAAGAAATTTCTTTGCACACACATGTATTCATTGATGGCTAGAAAGGAAAAGGAAAAAAACAACATGAAATTTATAAATGATTGGCCTGATATTATTGCTGTTTTCAATTTGGATAAAATTGGCCTATCGGGTTAGGGCAAAATCATGCACAAATTGCACTGCTTGATCGGGACTGCTAGCCAGTTTTGTAGTAATGAGCATTATTAACTCTCCGCATTGTGCACACTACAGATGCAGCCACCGCCTGTGTTGTTTCATCCTCCCCTGGAGGGCACAGCAGTGCTTCTTCCTGTCCCAGCATGCACTGTGCTACTTCAGCTCCAGAGCAGTCTTCCAGGCTCCACTGTCTCCCTGTCGAGGTGCTGGGAGCGGAGCCTGGTTCGACTTCTGGTATCAGTGGGACTGCTGGGAACGATGGTGTCGGAGCAGCAGCCCATCAGAGCCAGATGACACCCTCAAAGCGACGCACTGTACTCAACATCTCTCCACCTCCAGAAGACCTGCTGGACGACAGCCGCATGTCCTGCCAGGACGAGGTAGCGCTCAACCCAGACTCTGAGCAGAGTGGCAGCATATGGATGGACGACTCTGTTTCAAACTTTAGCATGCTGAGCAGCAGTTCATATAACGATAACACTGAGGTTCCTCGGAAATCTCGTAAGCGAACACCCCGCCAGAGGCCAGGCTCGAAGCCTGTGGCCAGGGATGAATCAACCATGGATGTGTTTGACGCTGACAGCGCTAAAGCTCCACACTTTGTACTTTCACAGCTCGGTTCTGAAGGAAAGGGCAGTCTCAAAGGGAGGTGAGTTAACTTTACGGTTTCTCAATCTGACTTTTTGATATTCAGTAGCGTGTATAAATGTTTTGCAGCCAAGTTCTTTAAAACTCACAAGATGGTTAAGCTGAGCTTTGGCACTGGTTATGGATAAGACAGGGGCCAGTTGCGCCAGCTCAACTAAAGTTTGATTATGACTGAGTGTATAAAGTGATTTCTAAACCATATTCTGAAAGTAGTTAGTTTCAAATTAGTGTGGAGTCATTTACTATTACTACCACCTTTTCTGAGTCAACTGGTAGCAAGATTTGGCTCAACAGACATCTGAATTTAAACTCAGTGATGTAGAAGCACTTGTTAGAAAATAAGATCTGATCAGCAGCTTATTCCCATTTTCTAGGAATAAGAATAGATGCTTCATAGTTTCAGATGCTCTGTGGCCCTTTTCTGGCCACAAGCTTCAGAATCACTTCCATGTACACGCATTTATGCAGCACGTTTCCATGTATGGGGAAAACGTTGTGACAAAATTTTGCCTTTGTTTTGGAGGAAGGTATAGTCACTGACTTGGGTGGGGTGGGGGGGGGACATGTATGTATGTATGTATCTATCTATCTATCTATCTATCTATCTGTATTGGGCCCCCTTCGCAATTGTTTGAGAACTTTTGGAGTGTTTTGGAACACCTTCCAGCGTACTCTGATGTTAAAATTCAGAGCACCTATGCAAGTTTTGCAGGTCTGATGAGGTCTTTTATATGCAGTTGCAATCAGAATTATTCCGCCCCCATTACAATCAGGTTTATTGTCAAAATGTACATACTTTCAGCTGTTTGCAATGAACAAATCAAACAAAAGCAATTTAAATAGTTCAACACAACAAATGCTTCAAGTGGTTTCCCCAAATTCAACTGAAAATGTAACTTATAATGACTTCTCCAGTTTCAAAATGATTCAACCCCCTGAATAGAATCCCTCACAACAGCACAAATAATCTAAACAGATGTTTTCTCAAGCACACCTGATGCAACTAATCAAGGGCTTTGTTAGGTGCACCAGGTTTGCTTGAGCTGGAACACATGAAATACCTGAACTGGCTAGAAAATATATGAAATACCTGGACAGGGCAGAAAAAAGGAAACTATCAATGGCTGCAACCAGATTTTTGAGAAGGCAGGTTGTGAAAAACCCTCGAGTGAGTGCAAAAGACCTGCAGCAAGACTTGGTGGAAACAAGCACTGAGGTTTCAGTGAGCACAGTAAGGCATGTACTAAGCACAGAAGGTTTCCATGCCAGAATTCCAAGACGTACACCACTACCGACCCAATAGCACAAGAAAAGTCGCTCAAAATCGTATAAATAAGCCACAGAAGTTTTGGGATTCTGGAACTTTTCATCTTGATGGATTGGCGGTGTATCTGGACAAAGAAGAATGAAGAAAGAACACTCTGTCCACAGTCCAGCATGGTGGTGGCTCGTGATTCTCTGGGGCTGCTTTGCATCCTCTGGCACTGGAAACCTGCAGCATGTGGAAGGCAAGACTGTGAGGAAGCTGAAGCTTGTCATTGGACCTTCCAACAGGACAATGATCCCAAGCATACCTCAAATTCCACCAAGGCTTGTTTTCAGAAGAAGTCCTGGAAGATTACAGGGCCATCACCGTCACCTGACTTGAACCCCATAGAAAATCTCTGGTGGGATTTGAAGACCCAAACCCAACAATATTACTGAACTGGAGGCCATTGCTCATGAGTAATGAGCTAAGATTCTTCAGGAATGCTGCCAGAAGCTATGCATCTCGTTTGCAGCAGGTCATAACAGCAAAAGGGTGCTCTACTAAGTACTAAAGATGCTTGCCATGAAGGGGTTGAGCTGTAAAAGCTTACAGTTATATTGGGGTCTTTTTAACATCTTCATTAAATAAAGTAAAAAAGGGGGGGATGTATCTTATCAGTTCACCATCCTATAGTTTCCAGATTTGGTTTTGTTAAAATATGTTCTTTATGCTCTTTTTCTGTAGTACTCTGGAGGTGGCTGGCAGTCAGAAAGGTGGAATTCTTTCAACACAGTATCCACAAAAGAGTGAGGGGAAAGAATTAAAGATTCTGGTACAGCCTGAAACACAACACCGTGCACGATACCTTACAGAGGGCAGCAGAGGATCTGTCAAAGACCGTACACAGCAAGGCTTCCCCACCGTCAAAGTAAGAAGCAACTCCGATTCATTATTATTATTATTTTTAATTTAGAAGCTTTCCATGGAAGAACACCAGCATCTTTAAATTAAAATGCACATGAAGATAAGTGTTCATGGACGTACTGTTTTCTTCTTCTAGCTAGAAGGTGTGAATGAACCAGTTGTTCTCCAAGTGTTTGTGGCTAATGATGCTGGGCGAGTAAAACCACATGGCTTCTATCAAGCATGTAGAGTGACCGGACGTAACACGACGGCCTGTAAAGAAGTGGATATTGATGGGACCACGGTTATTGAAGTGAACCTTGAGCCGAGCAACTCCATGACTTTAGCGTGAGAATTTTTTTGATTTCTTTTTGTCTGGAAGTTCTGTAGTATTTTCCTGGAGAATGATTTATTTATTTTTAGAATCCTGCAGTAGTGGGACTAAACCAGGGTATTTTTATTTATTTTTAACCTCTGCAGGGTGGACTGTGTTGGGATATTGAAATTGAGGAATGCAGATGTTGAAGCCAGAATAGGAGTGGCTGGCTCTAAAAAGAAAAGTACGAGGGCTCGTTTAGCATTCAGGGTTAACATCCCTAGACCAGACGGCTCTGTCCTCACACTGCAGACCCTTTCTTCACCAATCCTCTGTAGTGAGTATATTAAGAGTTTGTGTGAAAGCTCCTAAGATAATGTACCGCTGTGTTCTATAAATCTTCCTGAAGTATGCACATGTCCAGTTCGCTAGCTGATAGAGTTTGTGTTATTACTGTACAGCCCAACCTGCTGGAGTGCCTGAAATTCTCAAAAAGAGTCTTCATACCTGCTCGGTGACTGGAGGAGAGGAGGTCTTCATTATTGGCAAGAACTTCCTTAAGGGAACTAAAGTTATTTTTCAGGAACTTGGCACAGGTATCTGGTGTTGATTCCTAGTTTATGAAATGTCTTTGCACCCAATCCAGTCATCTCCTATGTTATTCATTTGTTTTTGTTTTGTTGGTTTTTTTTTTTTGCTTGGAAGTAATATTAAAAACAAAACAATTTCTGCTTTTGCCTCAGATGATAGCTCATGGCAGGCTGAAGCAGAGATTGACATGGAACTTTTCCATCAAGTAGGTGCAACTGCCCCAAATAATACAATATGCAATGGTGCATGTTTATTTAGATTATTTTACTTTTCTTATTTCAACCAGAATCACCTAGTGGTAAAGGTGCCTCCTTATCATGACCTGACGGTGACCTCACCTGTATCAGTTAGAATCTCTGTGTTAACAAATGCAGGAAGAACACATGAGCTCCAGCCTTTCACCTATACTCCTCAGCCAGGTTTGTCAAGAGTTTATTAACTGAATGTGAAACTTGCATATGGTTAATAATTTAATGCATGTACCATTTTGAGCAGGTTGTCCGATATCTCTGATATCTGATAAGACTTTCTTTTGTCATGCAGAAAAAGTTGATGTTCCTGTGAAGTCAGAGCTGTCAGTAACAGCCAAGCCTTGCACGTTTGAAGAGCAGATAAATGGTGTGAGATTCACAAATACGATAATTGTGTGCGTTCTTCGGCTTAGTCAGAAGTTTACCGCTTTGTTTATGATGTTCACGTTTGTTTTCACTTATGTTTGTAGCAATGCAAACTGGCACCAATAGTCTTAACAGTACATTGATGGCCCCAATGATCTCCATAGTCAAAAGGGAAGAAGTAACCCCAATGGAAATCTCTACCAACTCTACGACGTCTAACATTTTTAAGGTGAACTGTAAATTACTTTTACAATTCAATTTTAATAATAAAATTTTGGCGTTTTAACTTTTTAACTAAATATTTAAACTTTCATTTTTGATCCAGCCTGCAGAGGTCCTTAATTCAGACCAACAGATTTTGGAAATAACCACCATCCTTCCTACTAGCAGCAAATCCTTTCCTAGCCCTGTGTCTCTGCCATCTGTTGAATCTCAACAATCAGTGCCAACAATGTTTGCACCTCCAGAGCCCCTTACGACAATTCAGAAACAGGATATACCCCCTACACCATCCTTTCAAGTCTCCTTGTCAGAAGACACCACAGTTCTTCAGCCTGTGCCCCCACAGGTCCCTCAGCAGTTCTTGAGGGAAACCCCTGAGACTTTGTCTCCAGAAGACAACAGTCCAGATGGCACAGGAATGGTGGTAGTGGGGATGGAGTCTAGGCCTCCCGCTTCCCAGCAACCCCAGGTCCAGACCATTTTACCTCAAGATGAGGTAGCACAGCTGGAAAGAGCTGTTAGGGAGTTGCAAGAACAACAGCAACTCAATTCTGTGCTTTATGATTCAAACCCTTCTCCTGAAAACCTCCAGCAACATGTCCAGGAAAACATGAACAGTTTAAGGCTGGGTGGCAATGAGAACACGTTGACCAATCAACAGCAGCAGCAACAAGAACACAATATACTGCATAATCTGCAGCAACAGCATCAGAAAGCTCTAGTTGATCTGCAGCATCAACAAACAGTCTTGAACAATCTGCAACAGCAACAAAAGGTCTTGGTGAACTTTCAGCAACAAACTCTTGGAAATCTGCAACAACAACAGTCACATCAGAAAGTTCTGGAAAACCTGCAGCACCAGAAGGTTCTTGGGGACATTCAGCAACAAAACTCTTTGGTGAATATTCAGCATCAGAAAGTACTTGATAATCTGCAACAGCAACAGCAGCATCAGCAGAATCTAGAGAAACTTCAACAAGAGCAACAACATCAAGAGGTCTTGGAACAGTTGCAATCAGAACTCTTACAGCCACAGATTCCCATGCAGTGCACACCGAGTTTCCCTGTACCACAGGATCAAATGTCTGAGCATCAAAGCACCGGACAGATAGATGGCTCCTTGTCACAGCCATCTGATGGTTTTCTCCAGAATTCATCCCCACAGCCACAGCAGCAAGCACTTTTTCAACAGGCCAGGGGGCTACTGACTATTCAGACATCCAGCTTTCTTCAGCAGCCATCCTCCCAAACCTCACCTCCCCAGCAGCTGTTTCAGAGTCATACACCTATTACAGACACACAAGAACCACAGACAGGGCTTTTTGGTACTTCGAAAGCGACCCAGGTTCAACCTACTTTATTTCCCAATACAGTGACGATGCTGACAAGCACTAACTTATCTTCTGAGCAACAGGCTCCCTCAACTACCCTGTTCATTTCTCAGGGTGTCCTGCATAGCCAAATAACATCCAACAATTCTCAAAATCAACAACAGCAACAAATCGCTTTTCTCACTCCCATGGAAACGTCAACCTCAGCAACCCAATCAGTGTCACTTTTTCAGGGACAACCCCAGTTGTCCACTCCAATGGAACAGCACTCTTCCCAGTCTCAGCAAATACCAACACCTCAGCAAGCTGCACTATTCCAGAATATTACTACAATATCCCAAAGTCAGGGCCAGCAGCAACCACAGCCTGGCTTACTGTTCTGTGCTACTTCTGTTAACCCTCAAGACCTCCCTCAGACTCTCCTGTTCAGTACCCAGAACCAGGGTCCAATGGGTGGCAACTCACTGCCGCAAAACATCTTTCAGGACCAGCAACCCATGCAGGTTGTCCCGATGGCTGGTAATATTACAGCAGACAACTCCACAAGTCAATCTACAGTCTCTCCATCACAATCAACACAAAGTCCACAGATTCTTTTTCCCCAAGCTAGTGTGGTGAACGTGACTCAGCAAGATTCAACCGAACCGATGTCTTTTCAAGATGAGACCTCTGTTGTGGGTCACTCGTCTGCCAGCATGCCTACAACCCAGCCAGGACTCTTTCAGGACCAGCAGCTTATGCAGGTTGTCCCAAGTGCTAGCAACTGTGCCTCTGTCCCTTCCGCAGACCAGGGCACCGTTAATATTTTTTTGCCACAGGCAGCCATTTCAGCACTCCAAAGTGGTGTGGGCTCTCAAGAGTTACCTCAGACTGCTACAGGAACTGCCATTTTTAGTGGGCAGAGTGGAGTGACACTCGGAGGGTTGCAGAGCTCCTCGGCCGCATCCAGTCAACAGACTCCAGATTCGCTTTTTCAGACCGCTTTAGGGGGAACCCTGAACCAGCCTGGACAGCCAGGACAAACAGGCCTATTTATTTTTGAAATCCCCACTGGTAAGTCCACTTTGTGATGACGTTTACATTTTAAAGAACGATTGATTTTTAAAAATGTACCTTAAAATGAATTTGAATATAATCAGGGTATTTTTGATAATTTCACCAAGCCTATTTTTCATTCTGTTTGCCAGAATGTGGTCCGTTATTAACCCCTCCTGGTCCTGCGTTGACGGACCAACTTGTCACCATGGGGCATCCTAGATCAGATCACAACCAGAATCAGCTTCAGTCCAGTGCACAGATTCATAGTTTACTAGACCAGTCCAGCAGCCTCAGCGAGAAGATTGATGAACTACTAGAGCAGTTTGAGGAACAAGGGAAGATGCTTCCTAGGGACTTCTTAGAACAGTAAAAAATATTTAAAAAGTCACAAGCGTGACTTCGACAACTTGAAGGATCAAACTTTTTAAAGCCTTTATTACATGTTTAATGGATTGTTTAGGCTGTTACAGGCGGATATAATCATGGAACCAAATAATTGGGGCCAACAAAATGTTTCGTCAAGTCAGTGTTGTGATCTGTCATGGCATTTCATATTTCGGCGGTATATGTCATGTTGACAAATTCTGTTTCTTGTTATCCATCTGTCTGACAGAAGCTGACGCAACTTATCTAGCGAAACTGTTGTCGATCTGATATAACACATCGGACTAATACATTGTCTGTGAATTTTTAGATGGTGTGTTTAGCACTTTATTGAGTTTTTGAAGTGAGTTACATGCTTTTTAGCTTTCGAACCATTTGTATCCATACTTGCCTCTTTTTTATAGTCTTTCCCAAAAGATCCTCTATTTTGTACCAGCTCAGTCATATTTACTGATCCGTTTTCATATTAACCGATATAACGATGTTGCCATGGTTACTGCTTTCTTTTTTTTTTCTTTTTTTCCTAGATGATTGTGTGCAAGCGTCCTCGTTAGTCTCGATCCATACATTCTATGACATTTACTGTATATATTTGTATAAATGATATTTTTGATTGTCATCTAATATATTTTATAAAGAAATAAAAGCGGTCCATCTTTAGTCATTCCTGTCATGGACATGTTATATCACTTGTGTACATTGTTAAATAATGATGATGTGTCCGATACATATATAAGCTAGCCTGGTGGACTGCCCTAAAACTCCAATTATTGTCCAGTGTATAGTATGTAATAAATAGCAAGGTGTTATAAATAAATAAGTAAGTAAATAAATAAATAAACAAAATAAGGAAATGTTACTAATTTGTTGGCATTGTCCAAAATCTTAAGCAGTGATCTGTTTAGATGGAATATTTCGTGTCAGTTTCAGGATATTCCACCAAGCTATTGATATGCATGCCCATGACATAGTGTGTATACTGTGTGTCTCTGTGTGTGTGTGTGTGTGTTTTGTGTTTAATAGAAGCAAATAGTGTATTGATATTTGTACTATGTTACATGAGTTTCAATCCATGTTTTTATATTAAACACATTAGAGATACCGTTCAATTGGGCACTAGCTACTGGAAAGGTTTATTAATGTGAAATGTTGATTGAACATCGTTTCATTCATTTGTTATGTTGGATTTGGGAAATGAAGTTGTACAGGGTTTATTTTTAAAAACACATCGGCATAGTGGTGCTACTTTGTTTACATTAATGACATAAATAACCATTGTTATATCAACGTTTGGACTGAGATTATTACAAAATGCTTTGTTTCTAAAGCTTGTGGTCATGGTTTTTATTTTTGGTCCCTGCTTTCTCTGCGGTTACTGACCTGTTTACTCTTAGTGGCAGACTTTTTGATTATTTTCGTTTTGTTAGATGACAACTTCCCCACAATCATAAAGGTTTACAGTTTCCCATTATTTAAGAAAAAAAATCAGTGTTTTTCAATTCCACAAGCACCTTTTGCTTTGACAATGTTCACATGCAGATAAATTTTGGTCTCTAGACATGTAAATTCCTCCACAAATACATTTGCATTATGTATGATTTATTTACCTTTGTTTCCCTTATTTGTCCATAATTGTATAGTCATTGACATCTAATGATGTATTTAACACTTGCCGCAAACTCTGTAAAAAGAACACTGTAGTTGTAGTGCGTTGTTTTCCTCGGCGTGATCTTGGTTTGGTGTGTGTTTTGCTGTCTATGTAGAAAAATCTGTTTGTTTGTTTTTATAAACACACATTAAGTGAGCCATACATACAGTATTTTTGTAAGTCTGAAATTACTAAATGTACTGTGTACATTTCAAAAATATTGAATTGTGTGTCCCTTCTGCAGTACTTCATGCATTGTGTCACGAAAGAGATGTTTTTTTTTTTTTGTCGTCTTGTCACTGTGCTATGAAGCAGACCTTCTGTGCGTCATATAAAATTCAAATATTCTAATTAGACCTGATAAATAAATACAAGAGGTTTTTATACAGGCTTATGATTTGGAGCTTGTGTTCCATGCACAAACTAAATGGTAACTCTGATTTCAGAGTGAATGTGTTTTTACCTCATGGTGTAGAGACATAGGTTTCACACTACATCTAATTAAGGACCAATTAAACGACACCTTATTGTTTTTAGAATATGGCAGCAAAACACTTTTTTTTATTTTTTTTTTTTTTTAATGAATTATTTGAGTTTTTGTGACTTTTTTTTGTTGTTGTTTTTGTTCTTTTTAAAATCTTGGGTCGAAAGGCCGTGTCATATAAGAGATAATAATCAGACACAGAATAAAAAAAAAAACAGCGTTTCTTCACAGTCCATCATTGTAAGAGCTACATAAAATGCTTATCTTATGCATACATTTTGTTATGCATACAACTCATGTTCTGTTGGATTGTGCTATTTTTATTGGAAGTACGTTGTGCCTTTTTAAAAACCCGTCCGTCCTCCCCTTACTTCTAAAGTATCTTTTTAACGAAATAAACCTTTCTGAGTTTTTAGTTCCACTTTCAAAGAATCCAAAAAGTTAGAAATGTATTCTAGTTCCATGTTTAACTGTCTTGTCGACATGTTGTCTAATCCGAATGCAGAGATGCATTTGAGCTTTCTGTCATGAAACTGCTATGCAGCTCCACCACTTTACTTGGACTGTTGGTTGCATCTTATTATAATATTATTATTTTTTTTTTTATTATTTTATTTTTTGCTAGGACAAGGTACAGAACAGGAAAAAAAAAATCAACATGCATTTGATTGTTAGTTTGTGTGAAATGGTTTTGACGGAAATCTTCGAGCGCTTTCATCACTCCGCAGCAGTTTGTGTTTTGTCCCGAGTTGTTTTTAAGTGTTCATTTTCTTCATATGCATTTTTTTTTACTGTGGTTTGTTTGCTGTGAATATTACTTACCCTAGAAGTCACAGGGATAACCGTTTACTTTTCAGTCCATGTGAAGTAACAACAGTTAACATAATAACTATACTTGTCTTTTGCTTTAAACCAGTACACCCCTGAATTTGTATACTCTTGCAGTTCTATTTCTGTAAAAATGTGCTGCTATCTGTATGAAATAAAGATAGATCTTGAAATTGTCCTTTGCGTGTCTTTTGAGATGAACTGATATTGAAATTAGTGATTGATCACAAGGAATAGTATCAATTTATTATCTAACGCCACGTACAATCGATATTTCTATACAATCATCACCCTTTTAGACTTCATATAGTGTATGTTTCAGTATTTGTCCAGGGGATTCTAATATACAGCTGCTGTCTTTTTCACCAGAACAACTCTTCAGCCGGATGCTAAGGGTGCAAGGGTAAATCTGGAGACAGGATCTTCACACTAGATGAATTTTATTTGCAGAAGCTCTTTAGATGGAGAAATACAGGAGTGTAGTGGGCGTACAGTTTAGTCCTGGTCATGCAATTATCTCCCTTCCTGTCTGAATGAATGTGTTAAAGGCTACCCAATATAAACCAGGTTTTTTAGGTCATTTATGTCCTACCGTGTTCACAGGGGCTTAGCTTATTGTATAATAAAAGTTACATATATTCTATCCACTTAACTTATGGTGAGACATATCAGGACAGAACACAGTGGTACACTCTGAAATAATAAGGATCTGCATAGGGAGAATGGACCAGATTTGAAGCATAAGAGAAAGTCATGGAAAATCAGATCATTCCACACAGCGTTATGGTCCATCTCAAAACCTAATGGAGTTATGTGCGTAGAGGCTCGTGCAATATCACTGAAGAGTTTGTTTTTATAGGTTAACACAATGCCCTTTATATTATAGCCAACACAAATGCATACTAACCCTAACCTTAATTCATTACTAATATTGTTTAGACCATTATGTCGCTGTTTATTTTTAAAAAGCCATAATCAGTCACAATGTTAGAATAAATATTGTGCCAACATTAGTTAAATGATCATCAGATTCATTTTTATTGCTGCATGAACTTTTTCACTCTAGCTATGATTCATAAAGATACTCTAAAATTGAAGTGATGTGCCTGTAAAAATGTCCAGCAATTACCATGTGACCATCCGTCCATTTTCCATATCGCTTATCTTACACAGGGTCATGGTGGAACCTGGAGCCTTTCCCAGGGAACTCGGCGGCGCACCTTGGACAGGGTGCCAACCCATCACAGGGCCCAAGCAATCGTACGTTCACACACCATGGACAATTTAGAGATGCCAATCAGCATAAAATGCATGTTTTTGGACCGGTGGAGGAAACCAGAGTACACAGACATAACCCCGGAGCACGGGGAGAGCATACAATCACACACACACACACACACACACACAAACTACATTCATGAACTAATATAATTGTTTAAAAAATTAACGTTAAGTTCTAAATGGTTCAGTTCTGGCAAGTGTTGCTCTCCTCTGGATCTCCTCAACCTGTATAACCCATGCTGAGCATTTTGCTTAATTGATGCCTGTCAAGATTATATTATTATTATTATTGTTATTATTATTATGATTATTATAATTACTGTAGTAAAAATGCACCGTAAGACAATGCTTAGAGGGGGCATGGCGGGTTAGCCTCACACCTCTGGGGTTGGGGGTTTTGAATCCCACCTCTGCCAGGCATGTGTGGAGTTCGCATGTTCTCCCCTTGCCTCAAGGGTTTCCTCCGGGTACTCCGGTTTCCTCCCGCAGTCCAAAGACATGCGTTGTTGGCTAATTGGCATCTCCAAAAAGTGTCCATAGTGTCCCTATGTGAATACCTGTGCGATTGCGCCCTGTGATGGACGGGGTGCCAACCCATCACCTTGTGCCCTGAGCTCTCTGGGATAAGCTCCAGGCTCCCCGCGACCTGTCTGTGTAGGATAAGGTACAGAAAATGGATGGATGGATGATGCTTCGAGCAGTATATCAGACAAGGACACAACACTGTAATAGATGACTTTGTCTTCCACTTCACTCTTATATAAGTAGTTTTGTAGACTGGAATAAAATTGGTTTGAAGTTGGACGTTCGATATTCGCAGATATGCGGAAATTAAGGGACCGTCTCTAAAGTTACATACGACATTGTTATATACGATTCTAACTTCAATAGCATTTGAAGGGAATGACTTACAGTCATATAACCAACTGTAAAGTGTCCATGTAGGTGTCAGGTATAATGCACACCTCTTAGATTTTTGATATTTATTAAATTGAGCTATTAAATCACATTTAAATTGGACATGAATTTCACTGCAGAATGGGCTCATACACAAAATATACCATCATTTTATCTATTTTTTGAAGAAAACCATTCAATCCAGTACAGGTCATTTTGACCCCCTTTATGCATTGGTGAAGGTTTTTTTGGTTAATGAATTGTAGGGTTAAATATCAAACATCTAAAAGGTGTGTGTCATACCTGACACCTAGTCAAACACTTTCCAGTTGGTTTTGTGACTGTACATCATTCCCCTCAAATGCTATTGAGCTTTAAATGATCGCATATATTGTGTATGGGCCCATTCGGTAGTGAAATACATGGCAATTTTTTATATATGATTTAATAGTTTATTTTATTAAATATCAAAAATCTAAAAGGTGTGCGTCATACCTGACACCTACATGGACACTTTACAGTTGGTTATATGACTGTAAGTCATTCCCTTCAAATGCTATTGTAGTTAGAATCGTGTATAACAATGTCGTATGCAACTTTAGAGACGGTCCCTTAATTTCCGCATATCCGCGAATATCGAACGTCCAACGTCACACCAACTTTATACCAGTGTTTTGTATTGACTCTTCATAAGGTGTAGTTACTTATACGCTGTTGAAACCAAGCAGTTTATTATTCAGGCCTTCACTGTCCCTTTCGGCCTTCCACACTACGCCCGAGGCTCTCCCTTTAAATCAGATTATTAAGGAAACGGGATTTTGACGTCACGGCTTTAAAAGTGCGGGGAGCGACTGGAGCGCGCGCAGAGACAAGCATGACTCCAGCGGTATCGTCATAGTGAAGTTCAAGGACAAGCTGCTCGAGATGGCCTCGTC